>NW_012267264.1:11044636-11060835 GCF_000151885.1 Dipodomys ordii
ACACACACACACACACACACACACACACACACACACACACACACACACACACACACACACACCCCTACCTCAAGTTGCTCAATCTAAAGTCCTGCTCATTAAGGGCAGGCTTTTACACCCAGATTGCCTGATCTTTTCTCTAAATGCCAGAAGTAGAACTTGTGTGAAATTTTCCACACCAAATGAATTTTGCAGTCATGGACTGAATGTCCCACTTCCTCCTTTTTTGAGATCATCAGTCTTGAGAAGGTGGCCATGGATGGAACATCAATAGTTGAAGAAAAATTCTGTTCTTTAAAATCATGCAATATTTTAAGAAATGCGCTCCAGAAGAATGAGAAAACCAGAACCACATAAGGCCTGATTTGTACTTTTGGTTTTAAATTTTAATTATTTAAAAAATTTTCTGGTCAAGAACCAGTGTAGTGGAATTACTGCTTACTTTTTATACAGAGAAAACTAAAAAACTAAAAAACATATGGGCAATAAAATTATTTCTAAGATCTTTAGATACTAATAATCATTCTACTAAAACTATATCTCTGATAATGATATCGAAGAATGTGGAACAAAATGTGTTTTGTTTCCTTTTGCATATAGAGTAGAAACTAATATTAAAAAATCATTTTAATTTTTTGATGCATTAATGGAATTTTATCCTTGCTTAGTATATACTTAACATTGTCTTATTCTATATTCCACAGAAGTTTGTATTTTCTGCAAAATATACTATTAATTTTTAAATTATAAAATTTTATAACTTATTCCTTTTTTTTTTGTCGGTCATGGGGCCTGAACTCTGGGCTTGGGACTGTCTCTCAGCTCTTCAGCTGTAGACTAGCGCTCTACCACTTGAGCCTCAGCCCTACTTCCAGCTTTTTCTGCTTATGTGATGCTGAGGAATTGAACTAAGGGCCTCATGCATGCAAGGCAAGCACTCTACCACTGAGCCACTTTCCCAGCCCCTACAACTTATTCTTGACTTTTAATATGCAATATGTAACATTAGAATCATTACTTGGTTTAGTACAGAATATCTGACTTGTTTGTTAATGCTAATTTTAGTATTTTAGAATAAAGGAGAAGGTAGAAATGCTGTTAAATTGCATTATATCACAACATATTCAAATATAGATTACAGAAGTTTATGCAGAATGATTCAGTAACTTGTACACTTTCTAAATGCAATTTACACTATCTTAAGGCATTCAATAACAATGCTTTCTTAGTTATTGTGTAAAATTTTATTTGAACAATCATTTTCATACATATTTAATTTTGAATTTGATTTTTTATTCCAAAGCATCATGTCTGAAATTGGTGAAATGCCACACAATAGATATAAACAAATCCCCAAAATCCTTATGGAAGCTAAATTCCATTATACCTAATCCTGAAATACTGATAAGTCATCACTTACTTCAAAACACACATCTCTGTATATGAAAGTTTATACTTAATCCATCAGTCAATGCAATGTCTTTATATTAAATGACTACCTCAAAGTTATAGTCTCTATTTTGTAGTTAAAATGTTAGACAAAATTAAATGACTATGTCTGAGTTATATAACTGTTTTGTTGTGATGTCAGGAAGAGACTTCCAGGTTTAATCTAGTAGGCTTTCAACTCTTACATTCTGTACTTTTTAAGACAGAATTAAAAAAATTTGTAATTTACCTATTGAAAAAGAAGATTTCATATTAGCTATTAACCTACAGTGAAGGAAGTGATTTCAGTGGTATATATTAATATTCATCTAAGATAGCAAAGCAATGGCATTTACCTTAAATTTACGTCTCTGCTCTGCCCAGCTGTTGGAGAACCACAAGTCTGTCTCATGGCTGTAAATGTAACAAGAACAATAATGCGACTGATTTTCACATCTAAACTACATTTTTCATAGGCTAGAAAATTGATTATGTATTTTACAAAAGTAATGTCAAATTTACAGAATTTGGGAAGTGTGCATATGCATGCATGATTTTGTGTGTGTGTGTGTGTCAGTTTAATACTTCTAACCTGAAGAAAGGTTTCATGACATTGAAAACATTGAATATTCTCTTTGACTACCTTTTCTTGTTATGAATTACTACATCCATATCAACTCAAGGAACTGCCAGGAACTGAATTAAACAAATTAATATGAACGTTTATCTTCGCTATTACTAGGGTATGTTTTCTGGGATACATAGTAAAACTATATAGGAAAAACATGTGGTAATGTTTAGGTTAACATCAGCTCTCATTTTCATTTAAATCTTTATATATAATTCATCAATATCTTATTAATCAATGTACCTACTGATTGGACCTATTCAGTTTCTGTTTAAAATAATGAATAGAATATGTAAACATGTTCTGAATACATATATTCAGATACATATATATGAAACTGAAATCAGTACACTACAATTGGTAGTCAAGCTTGTCAGATGTAATATTTCTTCTTTCCATTTTTTGTTATATATAGTAATATTTATGTCATCAGTAGCATAAAAATCTGAGAAGAATGTAGGCGAAAAAATACTGGTCTCATAAATTCTGGTCTGCTTGAAATAGACTCTGTATCATGCAACACTTCAAATCTGACCACCACGTTTTAATAACTAAATGAAATGTACATAAAGATTAGGCAAGTAAATATTGTTCTTGTGACTTGAGCCATCAAAACAATTTTTAAAAATATGTATCTTCTTCCAAACTATGTAAAATAATCTTTATTAAAAGTATATTTTCAAATAAATTCACTTTGTTTCTCTAATGATGTTATTCTTGGTATATAAAAAGTATCATTGTCTATTGACATCAAATACCTTTCTTTGCAAGTGTTGATTCTGATTTTAACTTATCCTTAGGAAATTTAAAAGATAATCTATGCCAACTATACAATAGGTTTTGCTAAATCTTAGTCAAGTAGCAAAAGGATTTGATTCTGAAGAATCGTATAAGAAAACTTTTTAAATGATTTAAAATTTTAACAAAGTACTCAAGTCAAGGCGATGTACAGAGGGGTTACAGTTACATAGGTAAGGTAGTGAGTACTCCATATTGTTTTAAGGACAAATACAACTTACACTGTATAGTATTTGTAGATCCAGGATAAACATTAATTGCTATCCCCATCTAATCATAGTTGTAACCTAGTACAAAATGCTCTTAAGTTTCTATTAGATTTAAAGATAATCTCCACATGTCTACAGTTGATAAGCTTACCAAGTCTTTTAAAATACTAAAGTGTGGTTTTATAGTATATTGATTGCAGTGTATATTTTTGTGAACAAATATGTCTTCATTATTTCCAAGTTCTTACTCATAAAAATCCAACTTTTCTTTGTTACAACATTTGGGCATGAGATCCCCTTAAAAATTGAAATAGTATTAATATACCATAGTTTTATAACCTACAGAATGGAGATATATTCAGGATTAATATACATCATAAAACACTAAATACAGGTGACACAAAGTATGATCAATAACTGTAATCATTGGTTACTACTCAAAATGTTTTTAATCACTGTCTTAGTCTGAAATAACAAAATTGAGGACTTCTGCTAAGAACTGATACAATTGATACAACAATTTTTTTTATTTTAGAGCTATTAAGATGATCACGTTATACATGCAAGTATGTCTTAAGAAAAAAATATGGCTTTTTAATAAAAGTTAACTCCACTGAAACAACAAACCCCAAATAGAACACAGAAGTCCAGTCATTCTTTCCAGAGATAACATAACCAGTAAAAACAAAACTTATACTGGATTTAGCTTTGGAAAGAAAAGAGGAACTAAGTGTCCTTCTATTCAGTCAAGGAAATGTGATAAAATAAAATTTGAGTAACAAACAGTATTTTTCAGACATTCAAACAGTAAATTCTTTTCTATCATTGGTTTATGTTTCCAGTTTGGAAATATTTTTTAATCACAAAAAGAAAGCAAATTCTTGTTCTGAAGCCATAGCAAGGATTGACATACCATTAACTATCTTCGGTAACTTGTAATATATTAAATTTCCTGTAAGTACAAGCAAACTCAAGGAATCAGATAACAACAGAAATACTACACTCACTGCTGTAACATGAAGAGGTATGTGCTGCTTAGGAAAGGCTGTCACAGAAGTAGTGACTAGTTAGAAGCAAAATAAGGTAGGAGGTAATGAGATAAAATGAATCTTAATTGCATGCAGATTCACTAAACTTTGATTATACTTATGGCTATGTCCTGGACTTGAAGCACTATTGACACACCTGTATTCCCTAATCCATTTCCCCAAATGACTTTGCACCCAGAAAATAAGTTCTCATCTTAAATGTGTTTAGGGACCAAAAATGTAAGTAAGTGTTTCAGTAACAAAGTGGGATGTGGATTGTGTCAATCAGTAGCATATAATTTTCCTATCATATAAGCTAAGCTTCACAAGGTCATTATGTAAGACTTAGTTACTATCATCTGTTGGTATACTAAAAACAAAAACAGCTAAGCCATTATAAAGACCTTTTTTAGGCCTTAGGGTTTGGCTTATTTTTCAATTTAATTTTATTGTAAAGATTCTGCCTAAGGGAGTTACAGTTTTTAAACTTAAGATTTCATATAGATATGTGTGTGTGTGTGTGTGTGTATGTGTGCATGTATGTACACACACACTTTCAAAAGAGCTAAGGGACTCTAGGAGATGTGTTTTATGGAACTCTATATTCTAACTTCTAAACATTTTAAAATGTACAATAAATTGTTTTTCACCCCAAAAAATGTTTAATATGTGTTCGTTAAGAAAATTCTATAAAACAATGACTATATTCTGTAAAAAAATTACTTTAAAAAACATACAACCTATTAGTTTCAGAGGACAAATATAAGTATTAAGGACAACAACCTTTAGAATGTGTTTTTTCCCTAACTAACAACAGCAATAACTCCTTGGCAAACCCAAACTGTTTGATGTTTTAATTTTCTTTCACCATAGAGGTTTTCTGTAACTTGTCACTTGGATAGCATTACTAAAGGTTTGTCTCAGATTGCTTTCTTTCCTTTCACACCATTTTACTGTGACTTTGTTCTTAAAGAAGAATATTCACATTTTAACCTATGTGTGAATAAAATCCCATTAAAACATGCCAGAGAATTTTATACAAAATTCTTAATACCTATTCACACCAAGTGTGGCTCCTACATAATTTATGCAAGTAGTGAACTTGGAAAGTTTTAAAATCTATAATAATAGAATTTTTGAAATCTATATTAACAGATTATATATATTATATATACATATCCATATGTATATATAATGTTAAGGTTCAATTTTCTTTTGGATTTAAAGTACCTACATAACCAAGTAGAATAGTTTTGTATATACATACAACACTGTCTGTACATCTCTTATTATGAACCTGAGTTCATAAGAACAAGAGTCCTGTACTAACCTGCAGTGGTCTCTGTTTATCACTGCTTTTAGGAGATTTCAATCCACTTGTTTGCTGTTGTAGTAGAAGTTGCCTTGCTGCCTGGAGAGCCTAGAAGTAAAATAAATAAATAAGAATAATCTAAATATTTCATTTGATATTAAATTGATCATCAGTTACTGCTCAGCTAATATGTATGAGGACCCTCACCTTCTTTTACAATCCTTCTTATTTCCCCTAATATGCAAAACAAATTCATGAAACACATGTATACAACTTTATTCAAATCATAGAGATGTGTGTAATCCTGCAGGAAATAAATTTAATTTGTTTAAAGTGCTTCAAGAAGGAAAACCATAAACTGCATCAATAACCTCATTTCCACAAGGAACTTGTCTGTGAGTGTTCAACTAAAATGCCCACTCCCTTTTAAATTATCATTCAATTTGCATTTTCATATTACAATTTCGAAGCAAAAGCAGTAAGACTTCAAGTGTTACCGGAAGCTGTAATTAAATTTGACAAATCAACATCAGATTATCTTGAAAGTGAATTAATAAGGATTTTCACTAAAGATTAAAAACACTTTTTTTGTACTTACAATTCAAGGGGAAACCTCTCCTTTGACAAAATAAAGTGCAGTTTTAATGCCAAATAAAATTGAGTGGTTTTCATTTGCATTCTTAGCAAAATCAGAGAACAAAGAAATTACCACCCAACCAATCAGGCTTGTTTCTATGTGTGACAGAATACCAATCAAAATAGAAGATGTTTTCATTTATTTTTATGTTTTCTTATCCACTTAGGAAAATGAAATTTAACATAAGAAACTAATGTAAACATGTCTTTTACTAGAGGAAAGACAGTTTTGTGAATATACTTTATAAACTTACCTTACAAAATACAAGTGTCATAAAACAAAATGTATCTCTAATTGCTTTAAAGGTAGCAGTAGAAATTGACATAAAAATAAACTTTTTAAGAGAGTCTATTTAAAAATTCATTTTCTCTGTTAACCACTGAGCTCAATAAACAGTAGAGACAGATTTTTTTCAATACATAAAACTCAAAGATATCACTGCCCTGTTTTATTATTCTCTGTTTTAGAATATAGGGTATATTTCCATAATGGTAAGAAATTAATATTCTTCTATAATAATTAAGATTTTCAGCTGATCAAAAGTACAATTTTGAGTAGAATCAATGATCTGTTTTTAGGAGAGTTTTTTAGTATCCATGACAACAGTTGCTTTGACAAGATGTGCATATGGCATTACACTACCAGCTGGTGTGAACAATGTTTGAACTACTGCATTGAGATGCTGAGCAAACAGAAAAAGTTGCCACGTCTTAACCCTCAGGGAAGGCAGTCATCCCCTGATCAATTATGAAAAGACAGAGAGAGGGCTGCTACAGTCTGGCTCCAAGCAAGTTTTCTGAGAAGGCAGGCAGACATCGAAACTAAAGTAAACAAACTCAGTGCACTAACATCATCTCCTCACAACATTGATTTGTCTTCCCATAGCAGAATCTGGCACAGTTTGTAAAGCTTTTCTTTTTCTTTTTCTTTTTTTTTTTGAAGATACATTCACAATAGTTTTCCCTAAAAACAGCAACAACAAAATAACAACTTTTCAAGTCATGACAAATCACACAAAATATTCCAAGGATGGCAGTGAGCTCAAGCAATTTATTACAGAGTTGTTTGAAGAACAAAAATTCCATAATTATTTCAATATCCCCAAACTCAATGAAAACACTGACTTGATATTCTAAATAATATAAATTTCTTTTTTTGGTTGAGACCTATAAAATAATCATGAGTGCTAATTTTTTCATGGAAATTACTTTAGAATAAGCAGGCCTGGGTCTACAATACAACTTAAAAAATTCAGTTAATTATTTTTCCTGAGGAAGCTAAAATCAATATAAAGTTTGACTATTTTTATGTAATTATTTTTATTTATTTTGGAGTTAATAGTTAATTTTGCCGATATGTACCTTTAGTTGTTTTGTTTTGTATTTTTATTTTTGGCCATCTATTATCTTAAAATATTCTAATGAACACAGTTTAGAACTTCGGAATCATAGATTCTGATACTTTCATTTTTTTAATGGAAAAAATAAAGGCTTCATTAATCAGTTCTTTGTTCAAGGTCATAAAGCAGTTTTGTTTTTTTTTTCTTTTTCTTGTTTTTTTTTTTGGTCCTGGAACCTGAACTCTGGGCCTGGGTGTTGTCTCTCAGATCTTCAGCTCAAGGCTAGTGCTCTACCACTTGAGCCACAGAGGTACTTCTGGCTTTTTCTGCTTATGTGGTGCTGAGGAAAAATCCCAGGGCCTCAGGCATGTGAGGCAAGTACCACTGAGCCACACTGAGGGTTTTGTTCAAGGGCCCTGACTTCCAGGTCATGATGATTCCAGGATGCCCTATGGTCTCTATTCTGTCCAAGGAACCAATCACTAGAGTAAAATTCTAGTTGAGTAAAATTCTAGTACAGGAGTATGCATGACACAATATCTACTTACATTTTTACCAGTAAATATACCATGTCCAAAGTCGTTATGTCGAAAAACGAACTTTGGCGGGAGGTGTGTGTGGGGGGGGGGGGAGGGAGGGAGATGGGAAGGGGAAACAAAGGAGGAGGCAACAATGCTTGATAAGAAATGTACTCATTACCTTGCCCATGTAATTGTAACCCCTCTGTACAGTATTTTTACAATAAAAATAAAATAAAATCAAAGATACCATGTCCATTTTTCAGAATTTAGGAGAAAATTGTCTTTTTATTACTTGAATTTGTAAGAGGATATAACAATTATCACATTATACTCCTTTTATGGTTAAATATCCTCTACATCATTAACCTGGATTTTCTTATAGATTCTACCAATACATGATACAGCATCAAACTTTTATAGTATTCTAAACATCTGTTTATCTGATCAGAATTGGAAGGAACCTTTACTAATATCTAAGCTAGCTCTCTCATTTTATAGAGAAGAAAATGAAGAACTAATACTATAATAGCTTCATTAATACCCCAAAGAACTACCAGAGGTTGGTCACAAACAGTCTCTCACACCTAGGACCACATCCATTTCAACACCCTGAATTATGTTCCTTCAAGCAACCAATGGAATATTTGAATTATCCCTAGCCAAGAACATAGGTCCTCACTGCTGGAATAATGATACTAAAAATAATACTAATAGAATAACAGCAAGATAAATAAGTGGCTAAAAACACACTTCTGCTTTAGATCTTGGATCTCACATGCACTAAGAATAGTTGAGGATCATCTTCCAATACAATTACTGAAAAATAATTTCCATTTGCCTCCACACCAACATTTTTAGTATCAGTAGTTTGTTATTGTAAACACAAGAGGTGGGAGAACAAAAACAACTCCAGAAGAACAGGAATGATTGAAAGCCCATAAGCATCAGTCTTTGGCAGTTTGCCTTCTGACTGCATGCGTCATAGGACATTTTTATTTCTATGTCTTGGATAACACATTTGGACTGAATTTCAATAAACAATTGCTCAGAGATGTTTAGGTCATCTCTGTAATTTATTACTGTAACTACTCAAAAGATGAAAGATTATGAGATAAAACAATTCTATCCATATTTGGTGCTAGGTGTCAAATTACATCAAATATTAATTTGAAAACTGCTTTCCACTTCTATCAATAAATATAAAAGGTAGTCTCCAAGGCCATTCATTAAGTTTTATGAATCAATGACATATTTATATGATCGTCTTCCCTTCCCAAAACAATGCAGAACAAAAGCCAAATGATGTTTACAAAATTTCCTTTAATAATGATGAGGTCTAATTCAAATGGACAAGAAGAACGAGGTTCTGAAGGCAGCCAAACCATATCTAGTTTCCCAAAACACATTTGTTTTGAATTAAGGGTGCATTTTACTTAATGAAGTTGCCTAATTTTAGTAAAGCTAAAGAAAATTGGGATAGGGTATTTTCAAAATTGGAATCAGATTAAATATTTCATAAGAAACAAAGAATAAAATATTTTCAAATAAACTAAAGATATATTTTTGGTAGCATCAGAAGTGTGAGACTGCATGTGTTTTATAGAACTGAGTGCATTTTCTACTTATTGTAAATGTCACTTCTAACAGTTACTGAGTAATTTTAACCAAACTAAACTTTCATTAAGTTCCAGCTTATCACATTTTTCTCATGATGAACCTTACAAGACATAATTCAATCAAATAAGCTGTTGTGAAAATTAATTTGGCATGAGAAAACATTGTAACCTGTGGGATAAAGACATTATTTTCTGGAGGAACATGGGAAAAATTGACCAGAAATAAAATTATTTGAGAATAGTTTGTAAATACCCAGTGAAACAAAACAAAGCAAAAAACAACAACAACGAAATTCGCCCAAACTGTTGAGTCTGTTGAGGCTTACAGGTAACTTTTCTTTTAAGTAAACATATGTATATTTTGGGAGAAAGAGAGAGACATCACTCATATCTCGCCTATCTCTCCCCATAAAAATAGGAATGCTTAACCTATCAGCCTGTTGCATTTGAGACATTAAAATGAAAAATGACATCTACGCCCATTAATATCTTCAATGTATAAACAGCACAGTGTGACACATTCTTGAGAGCTGAAGGCTACAAAATCTCTCTGAACATAAATAACAAAGCACTCAGAAGCATATTTGATGTTGAGATTCATCTCTGAGCAAAACACTGCTGCCTAGGCTTCTTATGAAAATAGATGCGGCCCAAATGGATCCCCTGTAATTGGTTTCAGATAGCGAGGTCAGAAGAAATATGATACAAGAAGCGATTATGTGGAGCAGGCGAAACAAGAATGTTTACACAGGCACTCCCTGCTTACACTGACAAGGAGTGGATAGTTTGCAGATAACTAGAACCAAAACTAAAATAAAATAAATAAAAACTGTCAACAGGGCATCCAGATTTTTTTGTCGTCATCATACTCCCATGTTTTAACCTTTCACACATCATGTGTTACTTGGAAATAGGAACATAAAATAAGTTTCCAAACAGAATTTCCTTTTCTAATTATTTTCTCAGTGTGACTGATAGAAAAGCACCTTCGGATTCCTCCACAAAGGATATGAATTTCTATTCTGCTTGGCCTTTTTCTTCCTATTATGTTCTCACTACAGAGAATATACTGATAAATGTAATCTGAAGTCTCATAATGTTATTTAATAGAAGAAAATTAATCATCTAATTGTCATAACCTATTTTCAAACAGCACTCTATCAGAATGATATTATGCATCTGTAGCTACTGACCCTCCATTTTATCATGGTTAATATATAATTAGGCTAAGTTTCTTGAAAAGGTAGATAATTATTCAAAAATATTTTTAAAATAATTGTTTTTATAGCATATTTAACATAAAGTTAGAAAGGAAATGTGGATATACTATATTTACGCTGTGTTTCACTGTGAAGGCCAAACTGAAAAAAATTAAACTCATTTATGGTAGTAAAACATGAGTTTTTAAAAACTCTTATTACCAATCAAATGGCAATCCTTTTCAACTTAGTATTCATGAAGTCAAGTCAATGGAAAGAGAATCAAGGTATTAAATCTATGATAGACTGAATCCTCTACTCATTCCCAGAGTAATAATAAAGTCCACAAGGTCCCAACACAATACACTCACAGTACAGTCTAGTACAGCTTCTCAATTCACCTATAAAATAAGCTAACAGTAACTAATTGCTTTAACAGGTCCTGTTTTTCCAGATTTGAATCACATACTCGTTTGAATAGGATGAGCACTCTTTTCCTCAAAGTTGCATTCTGTAGTCTGCAGAAAAAGTAGCTGGGATTCATGCACCGATTTTGTTCATTCTTTTATTTCCAATGAGAATGAATGGCTCATGAAACACATAGAACATGAAAATTACCTACATTACTACCAAACATCTATTCATATAAAGGAATTCTTTCTAAGTTTAAAATTCTTAAGTGTGAAAGGTAAAGGTGACTTACAACCAATTTTACTGAAATCGATTATTTTTAAAACTTATCAGTTCCATGGTACATGGTCTCAAAACTACACTGGTTAATGAGTGTCTTGGTTATTTCTTCTTCTGCTACAATATGTCTTATTAGTTTCTCTAAATATATTGCTAAGTAATTTTTTGTTTCTCAAATAATTTGTCTTTTTTCATTATGAGGCAGCTTCACCTTTTGTTTGCATACAAATTGAAGATTAATTACTGCTATGTTGCATATTAGACATTAACTTAAAAAAATCAGGTGACTCAGTTATAGTATAATATCTAGGTATAATCTCTGATCCAGATTATATATAGTATATACCTAGTATAATATCTAGGTGAATGCTCTGTCTGGATTTTTCTTGCATTTAAAAGTAAAATTGAAGAAGAGTTAGTATCTGGTAACTATTTGAAAGAACTAAATATTCACTATCAGATATTATTAAAACTATGTAAATATTTTTACTATTTTGTTTATTCCTCTAATTCCACAAATAACTAAATATAGCAGATTTATGGAGATAGGAGGGTGATGCGACATTGTTTCTTCCTCAAAGAGCTTACAGTTTTGTAAGGATCATCTGGTTGAATGTTGAAAGGCCACAGTGTTAAAACAAGAATCACAAGAGGTGGTGTCAAAGTAAAAGGAACAGGACTTAGTACCTGGATATAGAGTAATGGATGGGAAGGAGTCAAAGATGAATCCAAAATTTCAAGTCCAGGGTATCTGAGAAAATTGTCATACTTCTCTTGAAAAATAGAAGACTGTGTAATTAAAGTGGATTTAGGGGAGAAAGTCTTACTGTTTTTCCTGCTGTTATGATCACCAAGAGATTTCTAGAGTAGATAGTAAGTCAGAACACTAGTCCAACACTCACCAGACTGATAACAGATTCTCAGAGCTAAGAGATGGTTAGGTGGTTAATGTAAAAGAAGCTTATTAGATTGCTAATAAAGAGAATGCAATGAGAAAGACCTAAGGCCCCAAACTTGAGAACTATTTTATCAGAAAAAGTGAAAAAGGAAAGGAATGAATTGTGAGGAAACCATGGTAACAGAAGTCAACACATATGAACAGGATAAAAAGGTGAGAGGAAAACTATACACATACCATACCTGACTTCTGACAAAGATGACAAGAACATGCCAGGGAGAAAAGGCAGTTTTTAATAAATGGGGATGGGAAATTAGGTATGTATATACAGAAGGATAATAACACTAGACTACTATGTTCCACCATTTATGAAAATCAATACTAAATGAATCACAGAGAAATTTATTTCAAAATGTGAAATCACTAGAAGAAAGCATAAACTGCCATTGTTTAAATTTGTGTGATCTCCAAAAACATAGGAAACAAAAGCAAAAATGAGAAAATTGTTTCAAACACAAATGCTTCTGCACAAGTAGAAGAACTGCACTGCTGACAACAGTTGATATCCAGAATATAGACAACTCAACAACAAAACTCTAACTAATTCAATTTAAAAGGTGAACACTGAAAGCCCCTTAAGCTCCCACCCTCAGCAAAAGTCTGGAGATGTACCGCATCTTTCTGCTACTTGTTTTATTCTGGTTTACTTATAAAGCTTCACTGGAGCTTTTTAAAAATAAGAGATTTAAATAGATATTCATAAAAGAATACATAAAATGGCCAACAAATATATGGAAAACATGGTCAATATCACTACTCATCATTCCAGCTAGATTGGCTATTATCAAACAGACAAAAGATAACATGTACTAACAAGGGTGTGGTGAAAAGGGATCCTTTGCATAGTGTTGGTTGGAATGTAAGTTAGCACAGCCATTATGAAAAATAATATGGAGATTCCTTGGAAGACTAATATCAGAACTACTAAATAATCTAATAAACTACTAAGTGTATATGAAAAAATGAATTTAGTATGTTAAAAATACATCTGAATTTCCTTGTGTAGTGAAATACTATTATAACAACCAAGAAATGAAAACAACCTAAGTATTCTTTAAATGATGATTAGATAAGGAAAATGAAGTCCATAAACACAATGAAACAATACTCAGTCCTAAGAAGGATGAAGTTCTGTCATTTGTCGCAACACAGACGGAACTAGAGATCATTATGTTAAGTGAAATTAGCACAGAAAGACAAGTACCACATGGGTCTCACTCACATGTGAAATTTAGAAAAAGATGATGTCATAGAACTTGAGAGTAGAATGATGGTTAACAGTTGTTAGGGAGTGCAGAAGAGCTGGAGACATGGAAAGAGGCCTACAGATGTGTAAAAGTTAAGAATGAGAAACGTTAAGCTAAGAATAAGACGTTTTGATGTAGTGTTCCACCATAGGGTGACTGTAGATAACAATAAGGTACATTTTACAAGCTAGATGAAGGATTTTGATAGTTTTCAATATAGAGAAGTGTTGAGTGTCAAAAGTATGTTTACTGGTTAAAATATTACACAGTATAAACATGTATTAAAACAACTCCTGGTACAACATGAATAAGGAAATTTGTTTTTATGTATTCATTTTTAAAATAAAATTTATAATACAAGACATCTGAAAATGTTAAATACAAAATTATTATATGATTTTATCATTCCACTCCTATGTGTATGCCCAAGAGAATTGAAAACATATGTTCCCTAAAGAATTGTACATGAGTGTTCACTGAAACATTATTCAGTAAAAGCCAAGAATTAAAAATAATCCAAAATGTGCATTAATTCATGAATGAATAAGCAAAATGTGGTTTAGCCAGGTAATGAAATGATAGTCAATTATGAAGGAGATGTGGTTTTGATTTGTAGATAAACGTTGAACATCATATACTGTGAAAGATGTTAGTAATCAAACATTGCATTTGAGGTAAGTCCTTTGCATGAAGTATCTAGAATAAGCAAATCTAGGGAGCAGAATTATAGATTGATAGAGGCCAGGGCCTGTAAGATGGGGATAATGGAAAATATCTGTGAATGAGTAAGAGATTTCATTTTAAGGTAAGAAAAATGTTCTAGAATTAGAACGTGGATAACTGCACATCTGGATAACAAACTATAAAACTTCAACTGTACATGTAATGGGTAAATTTTACTATGCAAACTATGTCTCATATTGTTGGTATATACTTAAAGATTGTGATGGGAAGTTATGGGTAGTATTGTGTGTGTGTGTGTGTGTGCGTGCATGTGTGTGTGTGTGTGTGTGTGTGTGTGTGCGTGCGCTGGTCCTTGGGCTTGAATTCAAGAACTGGGACTGTCTCTGATCTTTTCTGCTCAAGGCTAGCACTCTACCACTTGAGCCACAGTTCCATTTCTGGTCTTTAGGTGATTAACTGGAGATAAGTCTCACAGACTTTTACACCCAATCAAGCTTCAATCCTTAGCTATATTTCCTTAGTAACTAGGATTATAAGTGTGCACTACCAACTCTTGGCTATAGGTAGCATCTTTAAACACCAAAATCTGAGACAAAAATCTGATGAATAATCTTACAAATATAAGCATTTGTGATGACCTATCAGATGTCAACTCCCATAGTCTACGGCAGTAGAGTTGGTGGGTAAATAAATGGAGAGATAGGAGAATTGAGCAAGTCTCCAGAGGAGGTGAGAAAAAATAGACAGTCTAGACACAGGAGGGAAGAAGGAAGACATCTTGTGACAGGCTGAGAAGTGAGAGGTGACTGAGATGTAGATGTAAGGTGGTCTCAATTCAAAAACCATAAGAAATTGTAATTATCTATTGGGGATGAGATTCAATTTTGGAAGAAAGAAACAGGGAAATTTTCTATCATACTCTGAGAAATTAGTAGGTAGAGGAGAAAATGAAATTTGAAGTGTTATAGTAGTAATGCACCTCCATATATATTGATGACATATAGTGATGTCTTCTTCAGGTTATCTACAGAACTATGTAAAAACCTGTCTGGTTTTCCCTGATCAATTTTGGTGTCATCATTACTCAATCACCCTGAAACCCTGAAACTTTTCACCTGTCTAAGGAGCCTGACACCTGTAATTAAGTCAAGGTATAAGACACTTTCTTACACTCCAGGCTACGCTGTTGTGAATTCTGAGGAGCAGTAACCTACAGCTTTTAAGAGTTAGCAAAGTAGGGTGACACAGTACTGTCCTCTCCACCCGCCCCAGAAAAAAAAGATAGCAAATAAAAAAAGAATCTATCTGTGATGCCATACTAGTACATATATATTTAAAAGCTCCAATTAGCAACCAGAAAAGTACATACAGAATAAGAATTACTGGCTGAATTTCAAAAGACATCTTTTGCCTCTTCTTAAAGGCTAAATGTATACTACTAAGTCACAATGAAACTTAATTTTCTCATCCCTTAAGTGTGGTTTATAGTATTTAACTTTGCTGATAGGTGATTTGTAAAATCAGAGAGGATAATATATCTGAAACTATCTTTAATGCTAAGGATAAAATAATATTTTTCCCAATAAACTTTTGAAGTAATAATATTCCTCTAAAGGTAAAAGTTTTCTAAGTATATGATAGTGGTCACTTGAGACTGACTCCTGGTTTCAACTTATAGTACCTGCTAAATAGTAATGTATATTTTAACTAATAGACCCAGCACACTATAATTCCAAAAGTTTACCACAGAATTTACTTAGTTTTCTCATTACAAGATGGAATAGAAGAAACCCTAGGTCTTGTTGGCACAGGCCGAAATTTTCTTAATAGAGACCCAGAAACACAACAAATCAAAGAAAGGTTGGACAAATGGGATTGCATGAAATTGCAGAGCTTCTGCATGGC
>NW_012267264.1:11061725-11068039 GCF_000151885.1 Dipodomys ordii
GTATAATTTGTGGAGGGGAAGGGGAAAAACAAATCATTTAAATAGGGATACAGGTGGACCCATTGCAACAATGAGATGAGATGTACAAGTGGTTATGTTGAAAACGAACTTTACAACTTTGGTTGGTGGGGTCAGGGGGATAGGCAGGGGAAGGATGGGAAGGGATGGGAAGGGGAAACAAAGGAGGAGGCTACAATGCCTGATAAGAAATGTTCTCATTATCTTGCTCATGTAATTGTAACCCCTCTGTCCAGTATTTTCACACTAAAAAAAAAGAGTTTACTTGGTTTTCTAAAGTCAAAGTTCCAATGGGAAAACATTCCATTGGGTAGATGAATAATTTAATAGATTAATTTTCTGTGATAAGTAAAAATACTGTATTTTAATCTCATCTGAAACATTGACAGGTAGGCATATAAACTTATAGGCATATAAACTTATCATATATCTGTATGTCCATTTATACACACATACAATACAACCCTTTATACTATGAAAGATTTTTTAAAAAGTCATGATCATCACATTGCAATGCAGAAATGCTGTGCATACCATTAAATGGGAGTGAAAAGAGGAGAGGAGGTTTAGTAACAACAAAAATGAGGAAAGAATAATGTTCAGTGTTCACTATTTTGCAGTTATATTCCAAATTCTTGGGCATTCCAATTCATTTCATCCTGAAAACATGCTTCATTACTACAGATGTCCAAGCATAAGTTCAGAAATTAAGATTATATGTACAAGTTGTGAAATCTGAATAGTATTTAGCTGATTCTGAGGCTCCTGTTCTTTCCACAAAGATAATCAGGAACACAGTAAACTGTATCATCCAAGAGACCTTTAAAAAGTAAACAAGTAACTATTTAGCTTGCTAAGAAAGCAAGGTAAATTCTGAGTCATTAATATAGCCAGTATTATCAGCTAGAATAATATAAAACCAATTTCAAGATCCTGTTGAAATTATCTCTTTTTTGTTTTCTTTGCATGAGCAAAGAAATAGGTATAGATATAGATAGATATAGAACTTTATATACATATATGTATTTATATATACATATATGTATCTATGTATATTTCCATACATATTTCATTTTCATATATATACATTTATAGAAACAGCCTTTTCAGAGAATATTGCTCCCCTTAAAAGAGCCTCTGGATTTATTAAACATGTTATTCAGGATGCTAATTGCAGAGAAGCAATATTAAAATTGAAAAATATATTAATAATCAGGAGTCATAATCAAAAACAAAATTTATCATATGCTGATAAATACTATGGACTGTTTTCTAATGGGGTTAAGTAGAGCTGATAGATAAAATAGAGAAGAGCTAGTTAGATTTGAAATGATTTATAATTTTGTTTGTTAAATCTGGTGAATTTTGTGAGAATCAATTTCAGAATATGTTGCCAAGATACCAGATTTTTTTATACAAAAATTCCACATAAGGCTAAGACAAAAAATACTATGCATCTCATAACTAGAAGTATTTTCAGTCTCCATGAAGAATAAAGTCATCTTTCCTCTAGTGAATAAGCTAGCCAGGATAGTAACTTGGGGGCTTAAACTCCTAGTTTGTGACATGTAATCTCTTTAATTTTTTAAAATAAGTTTTTTATTGTAAAAATACTGTACAGAGGGGTTACAGTTGCATGAGCAAGTAATAAGTACATTTCTTATCAAGTATTGTTGCCTCCTCCTTTGTTTTTTCCCTACCATCCCTTCTTTCCCACCTCCTCAACTATACCCGCCCCCCCCTACATTGTAAAGTTTGTTTTAAACATAGTGTCTTGTACATCATCTCATTGTTACAATGGGTCCACCTGTATCCCTACTTAAACATTTTGTTTTTTCCCTTTCCTCCCCAAAATAGACTGACATCAAATACAGTGAAATTGTTTCTAACATATTTATAATGTACCATGTTTTATTTGTTGTTGCTTTGTATATTCCTCCTCCATGGTATAACTCTGTTTTATTTTTTTATAAATATCTTTTAAGTAGTTGTACAAGAAGCTGTTATATAACAAAGCAATTTATGAAACAGTATATCTTGATCCTTGTCACCCCTTTCCATATCCTCCTCCCTATTAATTTTGTAGCTTGCACATTAGATATTTGATTGAATTTCACTCCTCTTCTCCTCTTCATTTACCTACCCATTTCCTCTTGATAGCACCCCTTTTTGTTAGTCCATTCATGGACAGCCAAAGGACCAGGTGCATCTTTATGAAGGAAGGAAGAGTAAATTTTCATCATTTCTGAAAAGGCTAGAACAAAATATCAGAGCTAAATTTTCAAGTCCACATTGTAGCTCTTTGAAATGGGAGGTATAGATGAGAAAAATGAAAACCTTTGCTTCCCTGTGTACTGCCCTCACCCCCACCCCGTCTCAGAATCTGGAAGCAAAGACTGTGATCCTGTTTAGCACCAGCAGGAAAAATGACTCTATCACATCTAAAGAAAAGAGCTTTGAGGCAGCAAACCTCTGCCTTCCTGAGTACCGCCCCCCCCCCCCGCAAAGCTAAAGAGGCCAGTCCTAGGAGGGAGAAAGATGGGAGAGCAGGTCCCAACATAGGTTCAGAGTAGTTAAGAGAAAGCCCCTAAATCTAAAATTAAGAATTCTTAGAAACAGCAGTCTCTGAGTAAGTCCGTTCTTCCCAGTTCACCACTTTCTAATCCACAGAGCAATCAAAATCAAAATTGTGAGCAGTAATAAAAATTGAAGAATTTCTGGTGAAATTACAAAAAGTGTTTACCAAATGAACAAATAAAAAATGAATTCATATTAAGATCATATAATGGTATTTTAGGTTGTTTTATTTAAAAATCAAATTATTTGGCACAGATTTGCATATGAAGTTACCTGTGCATTATTTATTTATTTATTTATTTATTTATTCCTATTGTGGGGCCTGAACTCTGGGTCTTGGCGCTGTCCCTCAGCTCTTCAGCTCAAGGCTAGCACTTTATCACTTGAGCCACAGAGACACTTCTGGCTTTTTCTGCTTATGTGGTGTTGCAGAATTGAACCCAGGGCTTCTTTCATGCAAGGCAAGAACTATACTCCTGAGCCACCTTTCCTGTCCAATATGTTTTGAGGCTAATTCTCAAAGATAGATTTTAGAGACCATGGGCAATTTTTTTTATTGTGAAAATACCATATAGAAGGGTTACAATTAGATGGGCAATTTTTTTTAAAGGGAGGATCCTAGGGTATTTTCATTATTTCTTACAATGACTACTATGTGGTTGGAGTCATTAACATAACAATATGACATGAAGTTACAATGATAATCATCAGTTCAATGCATCAGTAACTACATTGATATGATCTTTATGGAGACCTTAAGGCCTTTGTCCTAAACACCTCCTCAAAACCCCTTTTGAAAATTAACTCTGTTCTGAGATTAAGAGGATCAAAGTTTGAAGCCAGCCCAGTCAGTAAAGTCCAAAAGATTCCATCTTCAAAACCTTACCAGCAAAATTCAAGTCTGGACAATTGGCTCCAGGGACAAACTTACTAACCAAACAAGTACAAACTAAGCTAGCATGAAGGCTTGCTTTTAAGTCCTGGAACTAGCCTTCTAGCAAAGGGTTTAAAATACATTGTTTTAAAATAGTTTCATCTATTTAATTATCTTTGATATACTGATTGTGGAAAATACCCATATAAATTAAAATTTACAAATATTCCATTAGAAAACTTTAGAAAACACCTAATGGTATATATCAACATTAAAAAAAATCAGAACATAGAACAGCCTAGGAAGGTTTAATGATTCTATGAAACTATCTGATAGGAAATCACATTCCTTAACATATTTCTCTGTTGTTTCTGTATTTATTGCTTTGTATTAGTCTGCATATTAATTTCAATACCATAAGAAGACCTAAGGGGGAGCGAGGTTTTCTAAAAGAAAAGATTTCCTCTGTCACTAATCTTTCTAACAAACTTTGTTGATGGCCATTTGTTGAAGATGCATTTAAAATCTAAAACCAGGGAGCAAGCCTTTATACACTGCTTTAGCACAGAAAATCATTTATCTTCAAAAATTGTCCCAAGTAATAAACTTATTTAGTGAAAACATTTGATTGCTCTTAACATCTAGGATCATAGTCTATGTAGCATGATTCCTTTCTTTTTAGTGTGACCTTAACAGGTCATTGCTCTGCTTCTCTGATTAAAAATTGATATTAAAATACGTACAGAATACCAAATACATTTATGTGTTTTTATAGTCCCACTTAGAATTAATGAATTGAATAGGCTGTTACAGTAGATATTTATCTCATTCAGTCATTCATTAAAATACTATTTATTAAGTCCCTATTCTTTACTTGGTATGAAAAATAAGAATGTATTTCAAGTTAGGTAATGTCCTGTCTATTCTACTTAGAACGTAACAACTGACAAACCAGTAATTAACTTGTAGTGTATATTTTAAGGCTATTCTTCCAGTATGTCATATAGACAATTGGTAATGTAAATTATTATCAGCCCTGCTCTAGATTTACAAGAGTTATCCACAATATGATAAGTGTTTCAGACAGAATTCTTCATTAAAAAATAGGAAAATTCCACATGAGGCAGATTCTGTGTGATTAAGAAGGATGACTATATCTCAAATCATGAAAAAGTAATTCCAGAAGCTATTTTTATGTAAGGTCAGAGACAAAACTATGACAAAAACAAATAGCCCAGAGAATTGAAAGAACCTAGTTATCTATCCTGTGACAGAGAGTATGCTGAAATTTCATTCAAAAAGTGGCTTCAATTTTGTCATATATAAAGCTTCCGCCCAAAGGAATAGTTATTCAAAATAAGCAGTTTAACTGCACATTTTTAAGGTGAATACTATCCAGTTCAATGTTTCCAGTCTTTAAATTAATCATGCTGGCTTGTGATTGGGAAGGAAAAAATAATCACTGACTACTTATTGCAAGACAGATTGTTAAAACTGGAAATTAAAACTTTATTTCTTAGGGTTGCATGGGCAAGGTGCTTTGAAATCCTGGAGAAGTCCCAAATGGCCTTGCTCAAAATGGCCCTTTTCTCCCAATGTCTCAAAAGATATTAAGCCTCTCATAGAAGGGGGATTTTGTGTTGGCCCCCTGAAGCCTTCTTGTGATTACTGAAGGTCCTATAAGAACTGCGCACTTTCTCATGGAAGGCACATTTTGGCACTCTCTTGTAATTATCTTCATTTACATAACTGGTACTCGCAGACCATTCAGCAGAGTGGAACAATAATCTGTGCTTGCTCCCATCATCTTTATGTTGAAGTTAGGCCATCTCACTGAGTCCTGAGACGCGCTATTGTGCAGTCCCTTGGCATTTCTATTGCTATCACTCGTCTGTTGTTATAAGAGAATGCTCACTGCCAGAATCCTCTGGCAGAAACTCAATTTCTGAGTCCAATACTAATTCATTACAAAGTCTGCAACAGCTGGGACATTGGTATACACAAATTAGGCATTCTGAAATTTAAGGACGAATCCAAAATACACACTCAGGACCTTCCTACAATTCCACAGTCATGGAAATAGCTATTTCAAAAAAAAAATGAGGGGAGGAGGATACTGTCACCAGCTCATCTTGCCAACACCAAATAAACCCTCACAAGTTTAGCCTCTATGGTAGTGCTATCACCCTGGTCTTTTGTTAAGAACTGTTTTAAAGGTCTTAGCAATGGAATGTTTAATGTGACTTGAAAATAGTACAAGATGTGTAACATAGTAGATAACATAAAGAAGACCTTGAGATGTCTCCAATAAAAGATGATGGCAAAACTGAACTTCCCTTATATATGAATATCCACTGCATATCCATTTGGATAACCAAATCTAGCAATAACATATGTGGATTAAAGATTTAAATATAAGATCCAAACTGTTAAACTACATAAAACAAAGCCATAGGTTAAAGACTCTTGACATTCATTGGCAAATGATTTTTTTGAGTATAATTCCCAAAGCACAGAAAAACAAAAGAAAAAAAAAGTAGTAGGTAATAGGATTTCATCACATTAGAAAGCTTCTGCCTTTAAAAGAAATAATCGGCAGAGCAAAGAAAAACCTCAGGAATGAAATAATATGCATGTAAATCACTATCTGAAAAAGGATTAATTTTAAAATGTTTTAGGGCCTCCAACAACTCCAGAGTAGTCCAGTTAAAACATTGTCAAAGAATCCAAACAGACATTAAAAAAAAAAGACATATTCTTCTGGCTAATATGTGTAGAGAAAATGCTCAACAACAGTAATTATCAGAGCAATAAAAATTAACCACACTGGGCTGGGAACGTGGCT
>NW_012267264.1:11069694-11134694 GCF_000151885.1 Dipodomys ordii
GAGTAAACCATTTTGCAATATATACATATAGGATCACATAACTGTATACACAATAAATAGATACAAGTTTGTCAATCAAAAGCATTTAAATTTTCAGCCAGTACTATATACAATGCCATGAATATTTTCACTTTAGAAATAAATCCTAGCAACACAAACCTCTATTTTGCACTAAACTATGCAATAGTCCCATTCTCAATTAGTTCTTTGTTTGAGATATATAAGAATATTCTCAGTGGACATTTAAAAAAGAAATTTCTATCATAGCAAATTCTTACATTAGGACCTTGCTTTTGTATTTTACCTTTAAGAAGAATGATGTGGTTAAATAGAACACTAAGGAAAAATGAAGATACTGAAAACCCTACCAATGTTATGTCTTTTTAAAAAAGTTCATTGCACATTTAGTTATTCTTTTTTGATTTACGCATAAAATTTGCACATTTTTATGAGGTATAATGTGATGCTTTGATTCATGCACACACTGGAAAATACACAAGTGAGGGTACCTGGCATGTCCTTCACCTGAAACTTTTATCTTGTCTTCATTACAAATGCATTCAAAACTTCTTCTTCTAACTATTTTGAGATACATAATGCATACAAATGGCCCATAGATATATGGGAAAATATTCAATGTCAATAACAACTGTGGAAGTATAGATAAAAAATCCAACTGAGATACACCTCTCCCTAATTAAGGTAGCTAGTAACAAAAGCTAAAACAAACAAAAACATAACAAAATGTTAAAAATCCTAAGAAGCATTCATTCCCTGCTGATGGGAATGTATCAATACATTCAATATGAAAAATGATACTGAGGATCCTAAAAGGTTAAAAGTAAAATAACCATATCACCTAACAATTCCACTCATATATATATATATATATATACCTGAAGAAAATTTTTTTTTAAATCAACATGCTGAAGAGACAGCTGTGCTTTTATGACTACTGCAGCACTATTCACAATAGCTAGTACATACAGTCAATCTTATCAGCTGGTGATACATTATGCAATACTACTCAATCATAAAAGTAGGAAGTTTTGTCATTGGTAACATAAAAAGAACCAGAAGCTATAGAGTGAAGCAAGTCAGATTTAGAAAGACAGATATAGCCAGTGTAAAGAGGTTACCAGACTATGGAGAAGAGAGAGAAGGGATTGGGAGAGGTATAGTCTCAATGGTGGAATAAATTCTGATATCCTTATAATCAAGTGCTCATCTATGAAAAGTTTTGCTATGAAAACTACAAATCATGTTATATTCTTCTGTTAATTGACTAAGCACACCCATCACCTAGATGGTCATCTGTAAGCTGTTTCTAAACAAAGATTCTTAAGTTCCACCTGTAGAAACTCTGATCCAGTTAGGCTTCAGATAATGTCTAAGAATGTTTAATTTTTGAAAGCTCCCAAAGTGGGTCTGATTGCTGAACATATCTGACAGTTATTGTTCTACTAGGCAATTATTTCTTAAATCTGTAAAAATTGGGCTAGTAAGCTGAGCATCAGGGGCTCACACCTGTAATCCTCACTACTCAAGAGGTTGAGATCTGAGGATCAAGGTTCAAAGCCAGCCGAGGAAATAAAGCCTGTGAGACTCTTATCTCCAATTAAATACCATAAAAGCCTGAAATGGTGCTGTGGTTCAAGTGGCAGAGCACTATCCTTGAGCACAAAAGACCAGGAATAGTGTCCAGGCCCATGGTTCAAGACTCAGGAAGGGCACAAAACAAGTGATTTACTGTAGTAATAACTTATTTTTGCTAGTATTCATTAAAATCACAAAGCTTTGTCTAATGTATGGGTAAAGCTAGCAAATGACTGAATCCTAGCTACTCAGGAGGCTAAGAGCTTGGGAAATGACTGAAGAAAGCCAGCCCGGGCAGGAAAGATTGTGAGATTCTTATCTCCAATTAATCTCCAGAAATCCAGAAGTGGTGCTATGACTCAAAGTGGTAGGGTGCTAGCCATGAGCAAAAAATGCTTAGGGACAGAGCCCAGGCCTTGAGTTCAAGCTCCACAACTAACCAAAAAGGGAAAAAAATATTTTATGTATCATGTCACTAGATTTAACTGTGCAGATGGGAAAATAAAATCATGACTTTTAAACAGTTTAGATTATCCTGTTCTCTAGTTAGTTTCCAAAAGGCATTCATTCTACCCCTTGTAGGGAGTCCTGCTGGAAACTACTTGGCAAGATGATGGTCTGCCTTCTCTTTTCATTCTATCTCTGTGCTTCTGTGAGAATTATTACATGAAGAACTTCCATCTTACTAACCTTTTCCAGAATAGGTGACCTGGGAAACCTAACCTTCCATAAAACAGATCCAGAGATTCTTAAGATGATGTAAATTACATTATGGTTATAAAGTAGCTTTTGAGAGTTGGGGAAGGCATCATATAGACTGTTCTTTCTATGGGAAGACAGATTCCTATTCCGAAGTAACCTGTTTGCAAATGGGTGTGGCCAAAGTCTATTAATTAATTGGGGTCAGTTTTATTATTGAGTCTGGGCTAATAAAAACATAAACACATTTGTCTTATATCAAAATGTATATTTCTCTTCACTTTGATAAAATCCTGCAATATCATAAATAGGAAAAATCCATAAGCAGAAAAACCATGAACTGATCAAGAATAAAGCCAACAGGCAATTATATTTTTATAGATAAAGAAGGAAAAAAGGAAAAAGAAAAAGGGAAGAAAAGTCATGTACTGGTGATTTGTAATTCTAGGTACTTAGAAGACTGAGATCTGCAGATTAAAGTTGGAAGCCAGCCTGAGCTGGAAAGCTCAAGACACTTCTTGCTCCAATTGATTTCAAAAGCTGGAAGTGAAAGTGTGGTTTAAGTAGTAAACCACTTTTTTTGAGTGAAAGAGCCAAGCGAGAGTAAGAGGCTCTGGGTTCAAGCCACAACACTGATACTACAAAAAAAAGGAAAAAGAGAGAGGAAATAAAATGTAATAAAACATTGAACAAAATAAAGTCATTCATGTATAATATTATAAAATTTTCCAGTTAACAAATAATATATAGTATATGCAGTATTGTTTGTCAATATTGAATATCAATATAATATTGAACATTTAGATTGTATTTTTTCTACCAGTTTAGAATTTAAGTTTTTCTGGTTAATAAAGGTTTTTTTATGGAGCAAAACAAATATTTTATGACATATTAATAAAAACTAATTATAGAATATTGAGACATTAAAAATAAATAATAAGGCACAATAACGTGTACAATTAAACACAACCTCAGAAATCAGCAGATGACTGAATAGAAGTGGGGAATACAATTAAGAATTCAATGTATATCTGACAAAATTAAGAAATTCAAAGGAAAAGGTGAGTTGGAAGAGTTGGGTGAAAGTTGAAAGAGGTGACATTGATCAAGACATGTTGTACCCATAAAGTGCTTTGTTGAATGGCAACTCCTGTGTAAAAACTACTTAAAGATAATAAAAAATATTTTAGAAAGAGAGAGGGGCATGCTGAAGTTCAAGAGAAAAGAATATAATCAAAAGTTTGTTAGAAACACCACAGAGGGATATTTTACTTTAAAGTTACTAATGAATTATGAATTTAATGTACTGTTAGCAAGAACACATTTTTATTGTGTAGTGTGTCTATCCATCAATCCCTGAAATTTACTTTTCGCGTACTGCATTCCAATGCATGTCCTAAGGCAAGTCTTCTGATAAATTCTCCTCTAAAGATTTGGCTAGCCTTCAGTTCTCTTCTGAATTCATTCCTCTTCCCTCCCCACTTAACTTACTGATGCAAAAGCTCTCTGTTGCAGGATTTGTTCTTTGATTCTTATCTCTTTTCACTAAACCTGCACACAACCAGTTTGTATCAAGAGACATGGAGGAAATGTCAGTATGTATTTTTTAAAGTGCCCTTTATTCTGTCTTTACATCTATTGGGTTCAAAAGATTATATACTTGTCTATAGAAAGTCTGAACTTCAGAAAAAGTTTAAAATTATAAAATCAACCTTCTAATTTATGAATATGCAAAATAAAACTCACAGAGGCAAAAGTTTAATATAAATTTTATTTCTCATCCTATCTTACTGTCATCCTATTTTCATTTACTTTCATCTTCCAGGTCATTTCCTCTGCTTTCCTTTAACCAAGCCTTAAGGAATGAATAATTGGTATAGCAATATAGAGATTAAGTGGATGGTTAGAAACTGACCTTTAGGAATTTAACTATTAAAAAAGACCAACAGATCAATGAGGTATGAATCGGCAATCAGACAGCTGAGTTATATTGACCAGAAAAACTTCAGTTAATGTCATTTTAGTAGTTCTCATCTGTATATCCATTTAAATGGAAAAGTTTAAGGAAGACATGAATCTTGTATGTTTTGAAGCCATGACAATGCTCTAAACATAAATGACTTGTGAGTTTCCCTACTTCTTTCTGTTCACTAAACAAAGGTCTGTATTTTCCCAGTTCTCATCCACTTTTTCTTTTTCTCTCTGCTCTGTAAAGTGTCCAAAGCACTATCAGTTTTCTTTGCATGATATATTCCTCCCCAGTCTCAAACTATTTATGGCATCTACTTTTCTTTTCTTGTTTCTTCCCTTCCTCTCATCTCTGTTTTCTAACTTACTGGACACACTCAGACTTGGAATTTTAAGTACTATATTTGTGGTGACAGTTCAAATGCATAAGTCTAGATCTGTCTCTCACAAACTCACCTTGTGTGACTATTTGTCTTGATCATGAAATTGGTCTCATAAATGAGAATACAAAAATTAAAAATCTGTCAACTGAACTGAACATTATCTAGCCCTCCCTCCAAACAAACAAATTAAAACTTTCTACTCTTCCTTACTTAATCAGTTTGGACCCAAATGTTGTAATCACCATTTGTTTTGCTTTATCTTTCTCGCAAGTACATCAACCCATCACCAAAACTCTTCAAATGCATCCAGAATTTGGGAAGGCTGCTATCACTCCCACTGCAACAAGCCTATTCTAAGCTCCTATTATTTACTTCATGAGCTCTTACAATGCCTTTCTGTCCAATTTCTTCATTTTCTCCTTTTATTCTCTACAGATACTTTGCACATAGCATCCAAAACAAACCTGTTTTGCAAATTTCCTTCTAAAAGACTATGAAGGACAACTTATCTTTCTTAGAATATTCTTTACAAAAACTAACCAATTGTTCCTTCTAAAACTGAATTTCATGTTTCACCATGCCCTTTGCTCATTCTGCTGCAGTTCAGTTGTCTCCTTGCCAAACCTAAAACAGAGAAATCATGTTCCCATATTATAGCATTCCCTCTGTCAGGTACTCAGTGTTTGCTTCTTCACCCCTTCACAAGCTCTGCTCTTATCTGCCTTAGCACAGAGGTCTTTTTCCCAAGCCTACATAAAAATAGCACGCTTTTGCAACTCTTATCTCATTAGGTTCCAATTTTACCTTATGAAATTATTTAGTGTGGTATAATGTCACTTGGCTAATGTTGATTTCTCTAACTAAAATGTAAAAGCTATGAAGGAAGATATACAAATGTATAGCATACATACACACACAAGTCCATTGTTCAGTGTAGCACCTTATATATAGTGTTCTTTGAGTAAACATTTGTCAATCCAAATGGGCAAATATGTATATATACATATACAAATATACATATTTATACCCATTTATATATATTCATGTGTAATATATAAACCCATTTTATATATCATATGTTCATCTATATATATGTATAGTATATATAATGTATGTATATATCGTACATATATATATATATATATGGTTTCCTTATTGCATGATCTAAAGTCTCCTACTTCTATCTCTAAAAGCAACCTTTCCTAACACTAGAGATCAGACATTCAGAGATTCAGTTCTGAATTTCAAGTCTTAAAAAATGTTTTCACTTGAATATCTTACAAGTGTAAGTCTAAAACCGACCCTGTCCTTATCTTCAAATCTTATTCTCACACAATTTTGGTTAAGATGAATGAAATTTCTTTCCCTGCCAAATATCTGCTTGATTTAGTCACCATCCAGTCCTTCCACATGTCTTGCCAATTCTGCTCCCTAAGTAATTTCCTGTCCGTGATCCTTAACCACAACTACTGCTTCAGTCTAAGGTTTGATCTCTCAATGGCATACTAAACTATCATCTGAGTATCCTGTTGTATTCTTAAGACTTCATTTCAATCAGTCCTCATTACTACTCTTAGTCTAACCTTATAAAAATTCAAACTTGATTACGCTATTCTTCACTAAATTTTTTTCACTGGCTCCCTAAAACAAGAATAATCATTCACAGGCGAGATTCTCATAGCTCTACCCTTTTTTGTTCTCTGGTCCTTCCTTTGTTCCTAAAAAGTTATTTTGAGTTAAGTAGGGCTTCCCTTCTATACAAATGTCCCAGGCCCCCATTCTGCCAAAGAACTAAGGCCACATGATCTTGTAGAACTAAACCATAAGCCCTCTGAAGGCAAGGCTTATGCCAGTTTTACTCATCCAATATCACTAGCTCTTGCCTCATTATATCCCATATTTAGTAAATACCAAATATTTCCTGAACAAATGATTCTAAACCTTTAGATCGGGTCATTCTCCTGCTAAGAAAAGCTTTGCCTCTTCATACTCTTCCTCTTCTTCTATATGTGTTAAACCTCCCCCCACCCCTTTTCTTTTTCAGGACTTGGCTTGAATTTTGCTTGTGCTGAAGTTTTATGAGGTTTCCCAGAAAGAATTTCACCCTTGTTATACCACCCATTATCTATCAAATTTTAAGTAGTACTTCAATTATTTAACAAAATATGCCCCGCTTAAAAAGTGTGTGCTCTCAAGAGTGAGGAATATGTCCTATTTACTCATTTTTGTATTTCTAACGCTTAAGATTGTTCCTGCACATCACTAGCATTTAATGTTTTGCTAGACAAATGCTGTTACCCTTAGTATTTGGGTTCAATAAAGTTAATCTATCTGTGTGGCAGATGATTCTAATTGTGAATGGAGAATGAATCTATCTATCTATCTATCTATCTATCTATCTATCTATTTGTAGATATCCTCGTTCTTCTAGTTTAATTAACAGAAACATAACTGTGTATGTTTCATAAAAAACTAATATCTATTTCCCCTAACTAAGGGTGCATATGGGACATAATTCTAGTGAATGAGACAGTGGCTCTGCTCTTTTGATGAAGCCATTCTTTTGCCCATTGCTCCTCCCTTCCTCTTCTATACATTATGACATGGTCCTCACTACTTTTGTCTTCAAGGACTTATCAAAACTTTGATTGTGACATCTTTTAGCATGTTAGTAAAAACCAATAAACAATAACTTCTGTGCTTCTCAGTTTTATAGGGTAAAATTACTTTCCTAATTTGTTTGTGTCTCAGTTTTTAACATCTCATTATCCTTGTGATGAGGAATATATTTACAGTCCTGAGATTTGGTTTGATTTCAACTTTTGGTCAAATAATTATCATTCTTATGTAAACAATGGTAAGATTGCATCCTGGAAAACACATCACAATTATGAATAAATCAGTAGACATCATTAAAATACTACTTAGAATAACTCTATGTCTAGAGGCCAAGATAGTTTTAAAATTAATAGGTAATTTTAGATTCCAGGCTAGAGAAGAGTCAGAAGTATTAACAGATTTTTCATTATTCCATTTAACTAGAAACTGATGAAAAAGTTTTATTTTTTCTTTGGAGAACCAAATAATAATCCCATCGCACAAGTATCTGTTACTTTCAAGGAACCTGTTGATAATATTGTTTAGGGTTTTACATGCTAGCGGTATTTATTTCCAGAGGTAATTATTGGAGATTGTTAGTGAGGCAGAGCTTTATAAAACATGCCACATCATCATTATTGAATTATAGTTCTTTCCATTTTTAAAGAATAATTATTTGAAAAAACAGGATACTCTATGCAGATATATACTCTCAAAACAAGCATATACAGTGAAGACAGTTTGTTGAATATATCTCTTCAAATGTCTCATTCATTAAGCTATCGTTCCTGAACAATTTCTAATGAGTGCTAATTATTAAGCATTTGTTTGTCAATCTATTCAGGCTGGTCCTGGGCCTAACAACTTGGAATTTAAACAATATTTCAAACAGTTTAATAAACATTTAAATTGAGTTGGAATAAACATAAAATACTTGTGGAAACATGTAACCATGCTTAAGAAATCTCTATCTATGAACAAATGAAAAGTAAAAAAAAACATGTTTGTGATATGCAAGTGATTACAAATGAAGAAGTTGAAGTATGGTAAACTCTCTATATAGAGAGAGCTCAAATAGTACAATTCCTTAGAAAGTCAAAGTCAAAGCCCAGCAAAAAACAAGCATAAGGCAATGGGTACATGCAAGAGGGGAGGAGGGGCTAAAGGGAGTAGGGTAGGCAAATGAAGTAGGAAGGAAGATAGAATGCAGTCAAGAATTAATTGTATATGCTACAGAATTTAGAAAAGCATGGGTAGTGTGGGTCAAAAAGAGGTGAGAGTGTTAAAAAGGGTGACACTTACCAAGATACACTGTATTCTTAAATTTCTTTGTTAAATGGCAACTCCTTTGTACAATTATTTAAAGATAAATTTTTTAAAAAGATGCCATTCGAAAGAAGAAAACAAGCTGAGCACCAGCTCACACCTATAATCCTAGCTACTAAGAAGGCAGAGATGAAAGCCAGTCCAGACAGGAAAGTCCTAGAGATTCTTATCTCCAATTAACTACCAGAAAACTAGAAACGGTGCTGAGCCTCAAAATGGTAGAAAGTTAGTCTGAGTAAAGGATTTCAGGAACAGTGCTCAAGCACTGAGTTTAAGCCCTACAACCGACAAAAAAAAAAGAAAAGAAATGTATATATTGATAATTAACAATATATTAAAATAAAAGCAAACCTCCTATGAGACCTCAAAGAGGTGACAAAGAATTGGTGATTTAGGATTTGCTAATTAATGGTTAAATTTCTGTGTATCAACATTCTGATATTACTAATATTCAACTTTCTCTTTTCTGCTGTTTAAATATGTCACCTTGTTAATATTACTCTTTTTCTTTTGGAATTCAATTTTCTTTAAAAAATGAACTCATATTGGGGTTACAAAATTTGTATTCATATGAAAACAAAGTAGAAAGAAAAACACAACAGAAAGAACAAGACGGGATAGTATAAACTTAGGAAAGTTCATCAAAAATTGTAAGGACATCAGGTTTAATTATCTGATAAACTGCCCAGATTCATTGTTCACAAATTCTTCTGATGAATAGGAAAAAAACAATTTTCTTTCTTCACAATTATTTGCCATTCACTAAGCAAAATATTTATTGAACATCTATTGTTACCTAGTCTCTTTTTAAAAAATATTTTCTTTTATTGTGATGTGCAGAGGGATTAAAGTTACACAAGTCAGGTAATGAATACATATCTTCATATCTTGTCAACATTGTTACCCCCTCCCTCATTTTCTCCCATTTTCTCTCTGCCCCATCCCTAACTCTGTTCCCCCCCACTCCAAGTTTTAAAGTTTGTTTTCAACATATTGTTTTGTGAGTATCATTGTTGCTTGAGTCACCCTTTGTCTTTTGTCTCACCATTTTTATAAGAAGAGCCAATAGACACATGGAGAAATGCTCAACATCTCTGGCCATAAAAGAAATACAAATCAAAATAATATTGTGATTCTACCTCATCCCAGTTAGAATAGCCATTATCAAGAAAACAAACAATAACAGATGCTGGTGGGGATGTGACTAAAAGGAAATGCTACTACACTATTGGTGGAAATGGAAATTGGTTCAACCACTCTGGAAAGCAGAATTGAGGTTCCTCAAAATACTAAACATAAAGCTCCCCTATGAGCCAGCAATTCCATTCCTGAGCATTTATCCAAATGATCCCACTAAAGGTACTAATACAACTATGTCCATGGCAGCATTATTTACCATAGCTAAGATATGGAACCAACCCAGATGTATCTATTCTTGTAGATACTCATCGGATTATTTTTTGTTGTTGTTTTCCTACGTTGGGAATGGAAGTGGTAAGGAGGATAAGCTTGCTGATTTTGAAATGTTTTCACAAATTATGAATAGCAAATAGTATCAAGAACACATCTTTAAGGAACAGTGTGCTCAGGAAAAGGCAAGTATAATGGAATTATTAAAATTGAAGGCAAGCATGGGAATATATGGCAAGTCTACCATTATTCTACAAGTTCCAATCTATTATCCATAACAAATATAACTTTTTCCCATAGCATTTTTATCCATATAAAATGAGACAACAAAACCTTTATAAACACAGAGAGCCACATACTGCAAGAGCACATATGGTAATATAAATTGACCATCCATGTCATCACAAAATTGGAAGAAATAGAGACCCCCACAAAATAAGTTGTCAGAGGTTGGTTAACTGTTTTCTGGTCTTGATTTTGAAATCAATTAGACAAAATGTAACCTTTTGTGGTGATTTCTTTTCAGAAAAATGATTATCCTAACTTTATCCATGATTGTCCCTCCAAATACTGCTAAAACAATTTATAAAATTTAATAAATGTGTACACATCAAAGCTCTTTATATTAAAATGATTGAGAGGAATGAGTGTACGAATCACAGAAAATAATGAAAAGCCTGACATTTTAAAGGTAATTCAGTTTCATTAATTTCAAGTACATATAGCAACTTGAACACTTAAGCTAAGTGTTGCCAAGTAGAAGTCCCGCTGACCTGCCTTAATTAACAGAAAAGTATAATTTGTAATTAGCACATTATTTATGAGAATGAGCACTCTTACATGAATTCAAGTGTTTGAAAACAATGTGATTCCTTAAATTCTTCCCCCCACCAACTTGATTTAATGAGTAGCTTGTTTAATTAATCTGAGATTTATTATATGAATTAGTGAGATTTTATTTTTTCAAAACAAAAAGCAGGCAGCATGGGAGGATAGAAAAGTGAATAGTCAGAATTATTTGAGATACACTGCACATCCAAATCTTTCTGCAAGATTTGAATAATCAACTAACAATTAAAATAAATCATTAATTTCTACGTAAAAATAGCTAAATCAGTTGCCTTCTCTAGAGAAGTAGTATTTCAAGTCATTGTTGTTCTACTGAAAACTGAAGTCAAGACTAAGTAAGGTCTTGAACTTTTTTTTTTAAACTAATATCAAATGCTGTCAAAGAAGTCATTTAATCTCTGTCTACCTGATAGTGGGGGGAAAAAGGGTCATGAAGAGGTCATGATTATGTCCACATGATTCCAAACATCTGGATGAAAGCTGAAAAATTTATCCAGATATCATATATATGGAAAACATCTGTCTATTTGCATAATTTGTTTAGTTTTCATCCAGATGTTTACCATATTGACACAATCTTCTCCGTACGATTCTCCTTTGTTTGGGTGAATACTGATAGAGTTGCTTTTAATTCGTAACCCATTAAGCTATAAAGTGTATTGCAAACATTTAATAAAACTTCAGTGAATTTTGATTTAAAATGGATAAAATATAGTGAAACTATTTATGATATGAACATTCAGGGACAAGAAAAAATTGTCTTGATGTGGTACATCAATAAAATTGTATGATTTTTACTTTACAAATGTGAGTACAGGGAAAAAAAACTAGATAAATATGGGTCAACGCAGTATTAACATAGTTGAGTTTCTGTTGAGAGTTTTAAATGAGAGAAACATGGGAACTTTCCAAGAGTAACTAGGACTAATGGAGAGAAATAAGTAATGAAAGATTTTGAATAACTGCTTAACATAATATAACAGTTAATGTAGAAGTGTAGATTTGGGTATTCTAAGAAGAAAACTGAAAAAAGTGGAAAAATTAACTGATATCATAGATCACTGTAAATTCATTCTGTTACTTTTAAACTAACCTGTGTGGAAAAATTACCAAAACACATATTTGTAAGTATTATATTAACACTTTCCTAATATTTTATTCTCATGTATTAACTAGCCACTATGCTTGGTATTTGAAATTCTTTAAATTGAGTTTCCACGTGCCTTTATTCATAGTTTGGAGTAAACATATCATCTTTATTTAATAGGTACTATTGTTTATTCCTTCAAAACAAAAAAAATAACTGTTCATTTGCCCTAAGCTGAGTAGAAATATTCTGCTAAGAAAAAAATAACAACAACATCAAAAAGAACATGGGTTATTTACTGAAAAACAGAAAAAAAAACAGAAAAAAAGAAGAATAAAGTGTTGTAACCATTTAAAACTAGGTCCAGATTGAGAGATGATGGAATGAACAACTTTCAATAGTATATAAAAAAATTAATTCACTTTAACCTAAAATAGGAAATTTAAACTAGATTCCATTAATTTTTTGCACTAAACATTAAATTTAAAGATGATAAATGCATGATTGATTATGATAGGGTATGATATTCCAAAGAAGGTTACTTTTCATATCTTTATTGCAACATATTATGGAATGGATTGTGTTCATAACCTTAAAATCAGTATTGTTGATTTTGGCTTTATTTCCTTAATATGTTTTAAGCATTAGATAACACTAGTCTACTCTGAATGTCTGAACTCCCCTACATTTTCAAATAATATAATGAGAAAATCAATGAGATAAATGGATGCTTCTACAATTAATTATTTTAGGCAATTAAATGAAAGTATTGTTTTGGTATGCCAAATTTGCTGTCATATGAACTAAAAAAAATAATACTGACTGAATAATGTATAAAATTAACTTGGGATATATTTTTCTTAAGTAGAAACTGATCCAACGAACTTCACAGAAAGCATAAAGTAAAACAAAAACAGCACAATGGTCTTTCTGTGTGCTACTTTTTCGGCCGTGCCATGCCTGAGCAGAGGAAAAGAGTTTCACTCCTGTTGTTTATTGATTTTCTAGATTAAGAATCCCAGTGAGAGAATTGTAACAGACAACCATAAAATTATTTTTGGTGTGCTTATTTGCCTTTCCCTTGCATCTATTTGGCCTGTGCCTGTAGACAATTATGCGTTCTAGCCTAGACTCAGGTGCTAATAATGAAGGACAAATAGAATCATATGTGTAAACTTCCCCTTCTGATGAAAATTTATATTAACTTTCTGCCACTGTAAACAGAACTGCATAGCTCAGCGTCCCTGATGAATTGGTGATGAATTCAGTCATTTATATCCCAGGAATCTGTGCATTTATGGGAAAAGATGAAAACCGTCTGTATTGTGTAACCTTGCACTTTTTGAGTAAGAAAAAGAAAACACCAGCCTGTTTAGTTCATCACTTAAAGTGTGTAAATTTCAGCTCAAATACCAGATTTCTGCATGACTCTGTCAGTCTCCACTTTGGGGATCTGGGCCAATATAAACAAGCCAAACAGTGAAGAGTGCCATGTTATCGCTACAACTGTGAACTTATACACTTCCAGCCTCCCATAAAAATTGTTATGAATATCTTTACAATACAACAGAATCTTTGTTATATACTTGAAGCTGGACAGTTTTGACAGTCTGGCAGCTCTGTTGGAGAACAAAGTAATTTGGGATAGATAAGAACATGGCTAGGCTTTTCCTGACTAAAAACATTCCACCCCATTTAAAAACTGTCCTTCTAAAACCATGTCAGATTTCTTTTTCTAACCAAACTTTGCAAGGATAAGCTAGATTAATGACAGCAAGGATGAGGAATATCAATGAAAGAACAGAATCTTTTTTTGATAAACTACAAGTCTTATTAACATTAGCCCAATTATGCTTCAAGTTTATACCTATATTTTAAGATGCAAAAAATTGCTTTAAGTATATCTCAGGGAAAAAAATCACAATATTTATCTGTTGAATTTTTTAAAAGTATTTTTGTCTTCTTAATGTAATAATTTAGGTGAATACAGTTTAAAAGACACGTATATGCCTATCAAGGCATAAACTTCAACCCATAGAGTCTTTGGGGACTCTATATTAAACTTGGGAAATCCAAGTTAAAATAAGAAACTGCTATAAAATCTTGTTGCTAAATTTATTGACATTAAACATGTATCTACATGTCGATTTCTGTCATTTCTGTAAGATTGTTAGATAAATGCATCTTTTGAAGCCCTTTAAAATATTTTCCTCAATTCCTGCCATACCTTTGAAAAATTTTTAAATAACAAGGCCAGTTTAAAAAAATGGTTATAAATCTCTCTGCTTAAACCACACAAGAAAAAAAGAGTTGGCCCATTACTAAAATCTAGGAAAAGAAGTGGCGATAAAACATTTCTACTTTTATTTTGATACTTAAATGTAACTGGATATATGATTTGTATTTGAAAATAAAAATGCCTTTCAAGTCCAGGTTCCATAGTGACAAGATCACACACTTTTCTCATGATACACTTTCTCTCAAAGTTGTCTGTAGCCATTCCTATCAGAGTGTGTGCATGACCTTTGAGTAAGCTGAAGAAGATACAGTTATCTTCTTTTTTGACATGCAACATCTATCAATCAACATGTTTTCATGTAATTTATTCAAGGCAAATAGCAGCTCCTAAGGCTAGTGAACCGCAGCACAGTCCCACTGATTTTGATTAAGAAGTGATGTGCACGGCTTAGATGGGAGATGAAAAATGAAGAATATTGATAAAGATGTATCAAAAACAATAAGATGGAACAGAAGGACAAAATGCCTATCTGAAAACAGATAAAGGCTCAGCATGAATACCCTTGATAAGCTAGCTTAAAATCTATTATAATAAATCAAGGGGGGAAGGGGTACATATACACTCATGAACTTCTGACAATGCCAGTTCAGTTTACCTTTAGTATCCGGGGCAACATCTGTAGTTCTGTTGGGCTAATTCACATTCTTTTTTCTCCATTGAATCAAGAATGTAAATGAAGACAAAATGATTCTTTTTCAATTTCATGCTGAAGTAGCTCAAGTTAGTGAATGTAATTTCTCCTAACAAGAAAAATTTATCACTGTACAGCTCACTCAGTTACCTCCTGTAGTGAGTTGTGATATGCATTTATGGAACTGAATGGATAAAAAAAAGATTGATAAATGTGGTGAAAGAATATGGCTGCCATTAAAAAAAAGACAAGCACAATTAAATGACTTTTTAACAATTCCATATCTTTATTCCTGCTTACAGCATCTCTGCTGTAATTGCACTGTTACACATGACAATTAATTTTTATGTGACAAAATGACTTAGTTTGTCTTTTTTCTGTGGCAATAAGACCTCTGTCAGAGAGAGTAACAGGGTTTGCATTCTAGTTCTGGTTGTATCATTTGAGTATTTCATTACTATGGGTAAGTGGTCTTTGAGATTTCTAGCTCTTTACCTCATCTCTCAAATCTCTGTATTCTTTGAATTCAAATACTGGCTACTTTTGATAATGATATTTCTTAAATGTTACTTTATTATTCTGCAGAGTTTAATGCAGGAAATACTTAAAATATAAAGAAAGCATCTCAAAAGGAATGGGGAAGTACATACAAGCATGTGTATTTGTAATGTTCTTAAAGAAAATACAAAAGCCTGGTATGGTAGGCACACCTGTATCTTCTGTTACTAAGAAGTAAGGATCAGTCTGGAGGATCCTGGTTTGAAACATACCAAGGCAAAAATGGAGTCCACCTGTCAATAGGTGGAGTATGGTAACAAAAAGCCTGTTTCTCCGAAGATTAGGAGGATGGCAATCCAAGCAACCCTGGGCAGTGGGGGAGGAAAGGGAGAGAGGAGGATGGAAATGTAAGTCACTTTCTAAAAATATAAACCCCAAAAGTGAAAGAGCTAGAGTCTTTGCTCAAGTGATGGAGCACCTGTCTAGGCAAGCACAGGTCCTGAGTTAAAATCCCATTACAGTAAACATCTTTTTTTTTTTAAGACAGAAAGGAAAAGACAATAAACGAATTTAAAGAGCTACAAAGACTTCAGGACATATAGCACAATAAAGAGTATTTAGACATCTAAGTTAGGTGAGCTCAATTCTGAGCTTGATTCTCTGATCATTTGACCATGAGCAAATCCTTAAGCCATCTGAAACTTCAGTTTATTATTTTGCTTGGAAAATGTCTAAGCATTTTTTTGTTTTTTTTTCCTCTATGCTATTAATCAAAGGCTGTATCAATCATTTTGAATGCCTATATTTTACTGTCACATTTTTTTGCGAATAAGATTGAATGTTACTTGTTAACTTGGCAGTCATTCATTTGTCTTTCAAAGGAGACTTAACACAGACATTGCATTGTACAAAAGGAAGGTAAACTAAATGTTTTTGGTTTTATTGTTTAGTTTTAAAGATCCCGGTTGAACAGAGGATTAGAATCAGAACAGACACAACACTAAATGTGATCTATTTGCCAGAGATTAAACACAGATTTAATGCTATGGTTTCTAACAGCTCATATGTAGAAAGCATTATAATCAAATTTCAAGGTTCATTGTGTAACATGAAAGGAAATAGGTTACCCACAAACAGAACTATTCCTAGAAGTGAAATCTGAGTTATATATTTTTCCTGTTGGCCCTCAGGTATCAAACACTAGAGAAAGTATTGAACAATATCCTTTATAACATTCTTAAACAAAGTAGCAATTTACTTTTACTTTTGTAAAAAAAAAACTTGCAAATTAAATACTTGTAAGAACTACATTATGTGCCCTAAGACATTCTAGTACCATTAAACTGTTTTATACAAAGCCAATATTATGGCAGTACAATTAAGAGGCTGTCCCAGCACTTGGTACTTATTCCAAATCAGTTTCAGACAAGCTTTTCATAAGTAAAGAGTCAGAAAGACTGGATCTTACCCAATGGTTCTTCCACCAGAGTATGCATCGGGCTTGCCTGCTTGGTAAGTTATGAGCTCCACCTTAGGCTTTTGAGTCATAGATCTAAGACTCATATCTAGGACTCTAAATGGCCTGAGCGTGCATTTCTAAGGAGTCCCTGGCTGATTGGATCAGAGCCCACCCTTCTCAGGACCACTCTTCTCAGTCACCTGTTAGGCACAGCTTCAAAAACTTAACCTGAGTTAACACAGAAAGTATCCTCCCACGGAAAGTAAGATGCCCCACCAAGGTCAGTGACGCTGAAAAGAAAGCCACTCAACCAACTAAATATCATCCTTGATGATGAGTTATTTGCAAAGTTAAATGAGACGATGCTGGATAGCTTATAATTTCCAAGCAGTGAAAAATATTTTCTTTGATACAAAAATATTCTTTCTGGAATTAATTAGATACCTACTTATCAAGATTTCTCTTCATTCATAGTAATTAATATAATCCTATCCTCATACAAATAGACTGAATATTTGGTATATAATTAATGCTATTCCAAGTGGTGCCCCTTAATCTGACCATCTTTGTCCCCTCTAATTAGCCATCTCCCATACTTCACTGAAGCCTTGTAGTTATGACTATATTGTCATTATTTTTTCTCCACATAATTTTTGCTTATTAGGCTACTACCTTCAGAAAAGACCTCATATTCCTTTGCAGTATCACAGGATAGTATAAGGAGTCAATGGATGTAGAGAAATGTGTTTCTAATTATATTAAGTAAGTCCAAGTAATTTTAATGTTCATCTTAGGAAAGGTTCCAGACATAATAAATGATACATGTATACTTCCTGATGGCTATTTTAAATTTTACAAATACAAGTTATATTTGCAACCTTCCTCTCATTATTAAAAGCAAAGCCAAGAGAAATTGAACTCAAGGGGGAAAAAAAAACTTATGTAATAAGTTGAAAAATGGCTTCTATAATGTAACAGTTAAGATTTATGTCTGGGCTGAGCATGGAGTTCAGTGGTAGAGTGCTTGACAAGAATGTGCTAGGCTGGGAAGGTGGCTCAGTGGTAGAGTGCTTGAGCTCAAGAGCTGAGGGACAGCACCAGGCCCAGAGTTCAGGCCCCATGACCAACCAAAAAAAAAAAAAGAAAGAAAAAAGAATTCTACTTGGGCTAGGAAGGTGGCGCAGCGATAGAGTGCTTGCCTTGCATGCATGAGGCCCTGGGTTCGATTCCTCAGCACCACATATGCAAAAAGAAAAAAGCCAGAACTGGCGCTGTGGCTCAAGTGGTAAAGCACTATCCTTGAGCTGAAGAGCTGAGGGACAGCGCCCAGGCCCAAAGTTCAGGCCCCACAACCAGACCTCCCCCCAAAAAAAAGAATGTGCTGTACTGATTCTTTCCCCAACACTGCAACAAACAAACAAAAAGTAGGGAATGGTGGTGTTCATTTTTATTCCCCGCATTCAGGAGGCTGAGGCAGGAGAATAGCGATTTACAGGACAGCCTGGGCTGTGTAATGGGACGCTGTTTCAAAATAGAAAAAAAAAAAGCTTATAGTTCTATAAAACAAAACACAATTCAGCATACATTGGTTAGTAATTGTAAATGTTTTAGAAAATAAGGCACAAGGTAGAAAATAAGCAGACCAATTTTCAAGTAAATGTGTAGCCATCCAATCTCAGTGAGACTTAATTGTACAGGATGGACTATTTTATTTTGTTGTTTTAAAATCTATAATTGAAGATAATATTGCCCTCATCTTATCTAAAAAGATCATTCTAAGGCAAATATAAGATAATGAGCAGAAATGCCATTTGAACACTACATAACTATTCTATTATTTTTAGAAAAAAATGCAAATTAAAGAGTGAACACTTCAGCACAACATATTAATATCTATGACATTATACGGGTTAACCATTCAACTACAATATTTGAAAACTACCTTTATTTTTGAAGCTGTTCATCCTTAAATATTGTTTTAGATAGATTCATATAGTCTTAGAATAAAATCTAAGCATAATAGGGAAAAATATAAACTTTTTTAGCACAAAATAAGAGAATCTAAACTGTGCTTCTGTGCAAATAGCATCATTCTTTGTGTTAAAAGTTTGTTTGTGGTGCTAGGGATCAACACTGGTTTCTCATGCAAACAATGCAAGCATGCTTCCATTGATATGTATCCCCATACCCACCCCCACCTCCAGCCCAGGCAGTCCTGTATCATTCTTTTACTATGCTAAGGTTCCATCATTGACAACTGATCTTTGGAAATTTACCTATTAGCTATATACTCAGCACCTGCGCATTACAAGTTCTTTGTGTGAGCCACCACATTCAACTAGATTCTGATCTTCTAGCAGTCAGTAGCATTACATCTTCTAGGAGTTAATATTGTTATATCACTTTGTGTAATATTTATGACCAAGTATAAACATAAGTAATAAATTAACTGAATGAAATATACTGAGTCCACTGAGATGGGCAGGATATTATTAGACATTACAAGAGTCTGAAAAATTTAAAAACCTACAATAAATTTAGACTTAACACTGAATGCCAGTGGCTCATGGTTGTAATCCTTGCTGCTCAAGAGGCTGAGATCTGAGGAGCTGGGCAAAAATTCAAGAGATTCTTATGTTCAATGAACTAGCTAAAGGATAGAAGTAAAGGCATGGTGCAAAAGGTAGAGTGCCAACTGTGAGTGGAAAAGCAAGAATGTGAGGTCCTGAGTTTAAGTACCACCACTGTCACAAGACAAGGAAGGAAAGGAGGAAGAAAGAAAGTAATGAAGGAAATAATAGAGGAAGGAAGGAACAGAGGAAGGAAGGTTTGGTAACACTACAAATATACCTGGAAATTTTAAAGCAATTTAATATAAAATAACAGGAAAAAAAGAGATATATGTAAGGCAACTGCATGCTGTAAGTTTTTTTGATTTAACTTCAGAGCTTTAAATGAGCATTTTAAAAAATTTGCTGAAATATCCTGTAGAAAGAAGTTCGATACATAATAAATTGTATATTATGCTTTAGAATTTAATTTTATACTTCTTTGTATTTTTTTTTGGCATTACCAGACTTTGAACTGGGCATCTCATACACAATCAGTTTGCTTGCTCAACTGGCATTTTACCACTTAATTCTCCAGCCCTGCTTTTAGCTGATATTTTGGAGATGGATTCTCATGTACTTTTCTTCCTAGGCTAGCTTCAAACTGCTGTTTTCCAGATCTCAGTTTTCTGAATAGTTAAAATTACAGGATTGAGCCACTACACTCAATTCTATATGTCTAAATTAACTAGGAATTTCTCATCACTATATTTTGTTGATAATTTTCTAAAAGCAAGCTATTTTACCTTATTTCCTGTTTGCTACCCTTACATATGAAAATATGACTCTATATTGATTGGGTGAAAATAACAACAGGCTGTTCTTTTATATTTTTAGTCTATTTAATCCCTAAAATTCCTGCTAGATTTGATTTTAACATTATGTTTAATTTCTTTAACTGTGGAGACTATCAATTTGAATGTAAAATTAATACTCTCCTTCATAGTGGAATAAAGCCTACATTATATAAGTTATAAATATTGTCATATTTATATTTTCTAAGTAGAACTTGATATTTTCCTTTCCTGAGAATAGGTACACCTTAATATGATTCCTTTTATCCTTCCAGAGAGTAGCTACTGATAAGAGAATTACAGCATGTGAGGGGGGTGGGAGGGGGGGAGATGGGAGGGAAGGGATGGTAGGGGAAAAACAAAGGAGGAGGCAACAATGCTTGATAAGAAATTTACTCATTACCTTGCTCACGTAACTGTAACCCCTCTGTACAGTATTTTCACAATAAAAGACTTATTAAAAAGATTTACAGCAAGTAATATAAGATTTTTCTCAAATGGTAAATAAATTAATGCTTATTTTATAACATGATATGACTGTTTTTGCCCCTTTGTTATCACTCTTATTGATATATTTTAAGGTAAAGAAATGTCCTGCTGAATAGAATATAAGAGTTGATAAACACAAAATATGTTTGGAAATCCACTCTGTGATGTTTCATTAGCTAAAAAGTATGTTTTTTTGTTGACTCTACTTTCCCCAAAGAAATAATGTAATATTTACTATCCAATAAATACAGAATGTTTTCCCAAGATCTAAATAGCTGAACTACTCAGTTCATACACATAATCACTATATAGAAAATGAGAATGGACCCAAATTGCTGAATGGTTGTACTGATACAAAGGACAATTTGGTGACTTCAAAAAAATATGATACATCAGTCATTCTAATGCTTGGAAATCCTTTGTCAAGATTATTGGATGCAGTATTTTCATTAAGATATTTGGTTTGGTAGTTGCTCTAGTTGCTCTGAAGTTGTTGTAGTTACTCTGAAACCAGTGTTGGAGTGGTCTGGGATTTGGGGCTTCAGGGAGATCTCAGCCTCAGGACCCACATGCTGGCCTGAAGGCGACCAATACATTCTGGTGCATGCTAGGCTGTAACTTTGATCAAGTATTCATTAAAGCTCCAGGCTTGTTAGACTTTACAGTTTGTATACGTGGTCAATGGTGAAGTAGGAAATGAAAACTTTCTTGCACTCTGGCTTGTAAGCATGATGGGATACTTGTGCTGATTTTCCTCATAGTGCTATTTTCTCAGAAAGAACTCTCAGGGAATAGTGATCTTACTGGTACCAAACTATGCCATCTATCACTATAAGAATGACATAGTGGCAGGCGCCAGTGGCTTGAGCCTGTAATCCTAGCTACTCAGGAGGCTGAGACCTGAGGATCATGGTTCAAAGCCAGCCCGGGCAGGAAAGTCCATGAGCTCTTATCCTGAATGAACCACAGAAAACCAGAAGTGGAAGTGGAGCTGTGGCTCAAATAGTAGAGGCTCAAATAGCCTTGAGCTGAAGAGTTGAGGGACAGACACCAAGCCCAGAGTTCAAGCCCTAAGACTGAGAAAAATGAAAGAAAGAAAGATAGGTAGAAAGAAAGAAAGAAAGAAAGAATAAGGAAGGAAGGATGGAAGAAAGGAAGGAAGGAAGGGAAAGAGAGAAAAAAGGAGGGAGGAAGGGAGGGAAGGAAGGAAGGAAGAAAGAAAGAAAGAAAAAAAAGAAAGAAGAAAGAAAAAGATAGTGAGACTGGGCATTGGTGGCTCATGCCTGTAAACCTAGTTATTCAGAGAGCTGAGATCTGATGATCATGACTCCAAGCCAGCCTAGGCAAGAATGTTCCTGAAACTCTTTGTTTTATTCATTTTTTCAGTATTTATTAATATCAATGATGTCTCCTGCCCTAGAAATTTGTAACTGTTATTGAATCTCTTATCTCCAATTAACTAGCAAAAAGCCAGAAGTGAAGCTATGGCTCAAATGGTAGAGCATCAGCTTTGAACAAATAAGGTTAAGAGACAGTGTCTAGGCCCTGAGTTCAAGCCCCAGTAGCAATGCCAAAACAAAACATAAAAAAGAAAAAGAGGGTGAAAATTTTAAATGTATAATAAAAATTGAAGAAAAAATTGCCAAGCTGATTTTTTTTCTTTTCGTCTGTTAAATTCAGGGCCTACTCACTGTCCCTGAACTCTACTCATTTAAAGCTAGTGCCCTATCACTGGGTTCCGGTGGCTCACGCCTGTCATACTAGCTACTCAGGAAGCTGAGATCTGAGGATAGAGGTTCAAAGCCAGCCAGGGCAGGAAAGTCCGTGAGACTCTTATCTCCAATAAACCACCAGAAAACTGGAAGTGTGCTGTAGCTCAAGTGGTAGAGCACTAGTCTTGAGCTGAAGAGCTGAAGGACAGTGCTAAGGCCCAGTGTTCAAGCCCCCTGACCTACAAAACAAACAAACAAACAACAACAACAAAAAAAAACACTAGTGCTCTATCACTTTGAGTCACTGCGCCACTTCAGTTTTTCTGGTGGTTAACTGGAGATAAGAGTCTCCTTGCTTTTCCTGCCAGGCAGGCTTTAAACCTGTAATCCTCAAATCTTAGCCACCTGAGTAGTTAGGATTACAGGTGTGAGCTATCAGCCCCTGGATTAAAGCAAGCCTATGTTTTAATGGAGTAAAAGAGAAGCCAACTAAGATAGCAGATACAATTGTCTTAATAACAACAACAACAAAAAAAAACCCTGTCAAGTCCTTCCTCCAGCACTGGATATTTTGTATATCAATCACATAATTCCTTGTTAATAATGAATCTAAGTAATTTTAATGTTTTAATCCTAGAAATCACATTACCATTATTAATTCTGAGTAAGAAACAACATCTTCTCTTGTTAGTTGTAGTGGTTCTGCTGTTCTTATACTTGTACTGGTGGTAATAGATTTTAGTTCTGAGTGTCATACTTTCTAGGCAGGGGCTCTAGCTCTTCAGCCATATTTCTTCCGTGTGTGTGTTTGTGTGTGTGTGTGTGTGTGTGTGTGTGTGTGTGTATGGGGGCTTGAACTCAGGACTTCTCACACTTGTTCAGTTTTTTGTTCATGGCTGGCACTCTACCACCTGAGCTGCACCTCCAGTTTGGCATTTGTGGGTTAAATGAAGATCTCGCTGACTTTTCTGCCTAGGCTGTCTTTGAACGTGGATCATCAGATCTCACTCTTCTGAGAAGGTGTGAGCCATCAGTACCTGGCTCCTCTCACTGCTTCATATTCCTGATATTTTATAAAATATGAGCTTTTATTATCACTTTACTTTCAGTAAATATAAATGGTCTGAGAAACACAACCCAAAGTACTTTAATTTTCAGTGTGTGTTTTATCATTTTTCTTGGATGCCAGAAAACAGCAGAAAAAGAAATACTGTGTCAATAGCACTGTAAGTCTGAACTTGAAGTAAAAATTGTGGTAGTACTGAATTGCAACTTAGGAATAATTTTGAGGCAATTTCTTTTCAAATTATGTTATGAATACTCTTGAGTATACAATTCTTTGATTCTTTTTATCGAATGCTGCTTTATATCACTTCCAGCAAAATGCCACTTTTGCTTTACTTATCAAATTGATAAAAAAATTCTATCTATAGACATTAAACTTTTTAGTATTAAAAAAAACCTTGCTCCCAATTCCCTAAAATAATTATCTGGCATTTTAGAAATGTGTTAATCCAAAAATTCTGATTTCACCATCACAGAAAAAAGAACTACCAATATCAGAAGAACCATGTAAGTTTCTTTCTGTTAAAGACAATCATTGGTTCTCTTACATCATTTCCTGTCACGTTAATGTGTTGTTGCAATGTCAAGCTTTAAAAAAACAAAGAAGAAAAGGAAGAGAGAGGGGGAGGAAAGGAAGGAGTGGAGCGACAAAGGAAAGAAAGGAAGGAGGGAGGGACAAAACTGTCTCAGCCCAGCGCCAGTGGCCCACGCCTGTAATCCTAGCTACTCAGGAGGCTGAGATCTGAGGATCGGGTTCAAAGCCAGCCTGGGCAGGAAAGTCTGTGAGACTCTTATCTCCAACAAGCCACTAGAAAACCAGAAATGTCGCATGGCTCAAGTGGTAGAGTACTGGCCTTGAGCTGAAGAGTGCAGGGACAGCGCCCAAGCTCAAAGTTCAAGCCCCACTTCTGACAAAAATATAAAAAATAAAAGCAAACTGTCTCAAAATCTCTCTATGTTGCAAAAACTTGACAAAGCAAAAACAGGATTTTTTTCTTAAATAGCCTTTTCTATTTTCAAAAATAACATTTTGAAGCTTCTCAACTTTGCATATTTGTATATATTTTCTCTGTTTACATATACATTTAGTGTTTTGTACATAAATCTGCTCATATATATGAATTGTTCTATGACATGCTCCAGAGAACATATATTTATATAAACTTTTAAAATAACAGTTTTACAAATGGTGCCAGTGACTCACACAACCTGTAATCTTAGATACTCAGAAGGCTGAGAACTAAAGGGTAATGGTTTGATGCCAGATTCCATCTCCAAAATAATAGTTAAAACAGGACTAGTAGTATGGCTCAAATGGTAGACAACTAGCCTAGCAAGCTCAAGACCCTAAGTTAAAAACCTCAGTATCATCTGGATAGATAGATAGATACATACATACATACATACATAGATGCAAGCATACATACATACCTAGATGATAGCAGTATTAAGTTCATAACAATATTGAGTAGAAGGCAAGAAGTTTTTAATGTATCTCCTGACCTCCCAAATACACAGCTGCCCCTTTTTTAATGTCTGCTACCAGAGTGTACTCTTGTCATCCTAAGTCTTTAGTTTACATTAATGTTCATTCTTGTTTTTCCTTTATAGGTTTGGGCTCAGTACAACAACTTATCTGAGTTCACTCTCTGCTCCGTAATTCCTCTATACTCCACCTTTCCATTTCTCTCTCCCCATTCTCCTCTGCTAGTCACTGATCTTTCTACTCTTCTCATAGTTTTGAGTTTTGCAGGATGTCATATGGCTGGGACTAACTCAGCCTGGTTGTTTACTCTCATCAAGTAATATTCTGTAGTTTCTCTTAGCCTCTTTATTGTTTGAACATTAATCACTTTTTCATGTTAATTAATTTCCATCATGTATACCACAGTTCACATACCTACTAAAGGAAACTTTAATTGCTTCCCTATTTTGGCAATTACGAGTAAAGCTGTATGTATTGTAAAGCATGCATGTTCAGGTTTGTGGCAGTACGTTTTCAACACTGTTATAGAGTAGTTGCTAGTAGTTGTACTTAGAAGGAAGTATCAAAAAAGTTGCAAGCAATATTTCAAAGTGGCTGTGCTGTTTTTTATTTCTACCAGCAATGAGGGTTCCTGCCACTCCACATTATTACCAGCACTTGGTGCTGTCAGCATTTTATACTTGGGCCATTCTGATATGTTTATAATGATAGCTCATTGCTCCAATTTGCAGTGCCATGAGGACACACCAAGTGAGGTAACTTTTCATGTGCTTACTTTCTATTTGTTTGGTGAAGGGCTGTTATTTTCTTTGGTCCACTTTTTAAATCAGGTAGTAAATACAGTGTTCATCTTAAATCTTCCCCATAGATTTAATATGTGTCTACTCTGGTAAGAGTGGGGAACACTAAGATGTATGTGTTTTTCTGTTGCCCACTATCCTCAGGCTGGTCAAACTGAATCTATTTGGGCTCTAGGAAGAGAGGAAGAGTAGGAAGCCATGTAAGTAGAGAATGGAAGACTGGATGAAAGCTGAAAAGAGCAGAGAAATGCGAATTGTAGAACTGAGGGGTCAGATATGAAACAGAACTACTGGCTAATTCAAATACTCCTACGCTTGTATGAAGAGACTATTTCCAACCTATACCAAACACAGTTGTCTATTTCCAATTAAAGTAAAAATTAAGGTATATGCTCTTTTTAAGATTATGAAAGAGAGAGAGAGAGAGAGAGAGAGAGCGCACATGGATGTGCACATTCCAGTCCTAGGATTTGAACTCAGAGAGAGATTGGGTACTGTCCCTGAGATTTTTGCTCAAGCCTAGCACTCTATCACTCTACTTGAGCCACAGCTTCACTTCTGACTTTTGGGTAGTTAAATGGAAATAAGAATCTCATGGACTTTCCTGCCTGGGCTGGCTTCAAACCATGACCCTCAGATCCCAGCCTCCTGAGTATCTATGATTAAAGTTGTGAGGTAGCAGCACCCACCACAAATACTTCTTTTAGTTGGTGTAAATACTACCATCAACTAATTACATTAAAAATTACTAAAAGAAAATTGGTGACAACTGATCATAGTTTCCATGAAAAACTAATCTTAAACTGAAGAAGATAAGCACTTTAAAAATGTAATTTTAGTTGCATATACCAGCAAGTTCTTTAAAACTTTAGACTTCTGAAATCAAGACTGATTATCAGCTAGGAAGTACCTAAAATATCACTGAAAAAATGACATGAAACAGATGAACCATCTATATTTTTCAGGGGAGGTAACCTAATAAAATCATAGAGCATACAGTGGCTTTTATTCTTAATTTTTCCCCTTTAGTCCTTCAAAAATATTCCTGTTGAATAGTATTGTTTTCTTAAATCTCCAAATTTGTGACCTCATTAACAGGAAATATGTTGTGTTTTCTAGAAGCCAGACAGTAAGACAATTTCAGAACTTATTAAGTGCTTGTTAAAGAGACTCAACACACACTTGAGTTTAAATGCTAGGCAATTTAAGGATTTTTTTCAGAGTATACTCTTAAATTTTATTAAAAGTTAGATCAGAGGTAAAGCTTAAACTGTAATGTTATACTCTAACTTTATCATTAGTTTGATACAATGAGATAAAAGCTTTGGTGTTATAAATAGTAAAACCACTATGTGTATGTTTGTGTGTATGTATATATATATATATATTTCCATAGATATGTGGATATATATATACATATTTCTAATTCTATAGTCATTATGAGTTATATAAAACTACAAGTTTTTAAAGGGGAAATGGGTACACATGGGGAATCATTCTTTTGCATATGTATTATTTTCCACTGCTTATAGTAGAGCAAGAGAAAGTATATGTACTCTGTTTTTTACACGCCTTAATCCCTTACAACCCTTCAAGTGTCCCAGTAAGAATACATGGTTCAAAATGCATTTTGACTTTTGACTCTAGACTGCAATCTTATGAGAAGAAGAAGAGGAGGAGGAGGAGGAGGAAGAGGAAGAAGAAAAATGTTTCTCTTGTATCTACATTGAGTCCTTGTTGTAGATCAGGGGCAAAGACATTGCCACTTCACTGAAAGAGGTAAGATTATGAGCCCTTAAGTTATATCCTCTGGGTTAGTTTAGAGCAACATTGTACATATCAATATCTTATGTATCACTGCATATTTCTATAAAATCTGTAAAGAAGTGGAATTCATCTCAAAATATTATGGTAATTATTATGTAAACCAGCATATGTAAAGTGTTCAGGAAATGTCAGGGATATATAAAGAATTTACTGCATAATTTGCTCATTCTTTTTTATTCATTATAAATAACATTATTTGATGCTAATTTCACAAATGCTAGGGACAAGTGCAATTGCCCTCTGTTTTAATTTAATTCTCAAGAAGCCAAAGCACATGCTTTTATGTTAAGAGAAATGTAATATTCTAAAACTATATTTAATATGATTTCTAGAATGCTACTGAATTTTAAAATATAATATTAAGGTTAGTGTTTGTAGTTAATCTTCATGAGACAGATTGATAGGAATTACTTTTAACTATATATGATATATTTCATAAAAAGTTCTAAAATACTTTTACAAAAATCTGATGATTAATTTAAATCGAATGTGGCTGTAAAATATTTTTAAACTTTCAAATTAAAAGATGTCACTGCACTGAAAACGATCTGAATCACACCTCTGTAAGTCTTATCAAAGCTACTTCACATGAGAGTTTTGAAAATGGGAGTGTTCCCTTCTATAAGAAACTGAATTATCCTAGAGTCATGAAGTAACATAAAGAACATGAACTCCATACAGCATTAAGAAGGATAGTTATTGTACATAATTTATCATCGTAAATTGTAAAGTACATTGAAAACTTAATTGAGTAGGAACTTAAATGTTCTCATGGCTTAGATATAGTGCTAGAAGAAGTAGACCAGTAAATTCAACTTTAATTGTAAGGAAAGGATATTACAGAAATGCTTATTGTTCTTAAAAATGTACAGCTAATTTAATTATATTAACAATCCCATTTATCATGATTGTAATTATACATACGTACATTCACTTAAAATTACTTACTAAAATTACTTACTATGTGTTCCAGACATGCTAAGTGTTATTTAGATACATTTTGTTTGGGATTTTTTTTTTAAAACTGTGCTAGAGTTTGAGATCAGGACCTTATATTTGCTAGGCAGGGACTCTACCCCTGTAAGTCATAACCCAGTCTTATTATTTTTTTTAATTTAATTTAATTTTATTTGTGAACATACTGTACAGAGGGGTTACAATTGCATGGGCAGGATAATGCGTACATTTCTTACCAAGCATTGCAGCCTCCTCCTTTGTTTACCCTTCCCTTCCCATCCCTTCCCAGCCTCCCCCCTCCCCCCCATCCCAATCCTTCTCCTTCCCCCCTCCCTCCCACCCCCTTCCCCCCCCCCCCCCCGCACCGACATTGTAAAGCTCGTTTTGGACATGACAACTTGTACTTCTCATTGTTGCATCAGATCCACCTGTATCCTTAAACAACTGGTTTTTCCCCATCTCCTCCATAAGTTATACTGACATCAAGTATAGTGAAAGCAGGGGTTATACTGTGGGGGAGGGACATACAAAGCAACAAAGAGATAATCTTATAAATGCGTTAGAAACACATGCATGAAAGAAAAAACATTAAAATACATATCTAAGGGTTCATTTTCCTGACATCACATTATCTGACCTTTTCCGCTTGACTCATACATATACTAGATATTGTAAATAAGGGAAACCATGGGACCTATGTTTCTTTGGGATATAATTTTTTCCAAGTTTTTCCATTTCCTAACAAATGGGGCAATGTCATTCTTTCTGATGGAGGCATAGAATTCCATTGTGTATATATACCACATAGTCTTATTATTTTTTTGCTTCATTTTTCATATAAGGTCCCACACTTTTGCCTAAGGCTGGTCTCAGATCGAATCTCCCATGTACTGTCTCCTATATAGTTGGGCGCACAGGCATGTCTTAGCACATTTTGTTATTCTGAAGTTGCACTATTTTTTTTATTTCCTTGGATACTCTAAATCATGATCTACCTAATTTATGCTTCTCAAGTATCTGGGATTAAGATGTGATCCACAGTGCCTACTGAGATTGGGGTCCCCATTTAAAAATTTTTATAAACTGATAAGGAGATAAAAATATACAGATAAAAATATACAGATAAGATGAGATCTGAGGACTGCAGCTAAAAGCCAGCCTGGGCTTTGAAAGCCCACAGACTCTTTTTTTTTTTAATTTAGTTAACTTTTACTGTAAAGGTGATGTACAGAGGTGATAGAGTTGCATAGGTCAGGTAATGAGTATATTTCTTTTTTACCAGTGTCACCTTTTCCCTTGTTTTCTCCCAGTTTTTTCCCTCTTGTTGTATAGTTCATTTTCAACAAGTGTCTAATGAGTATCACTGCTCTTATCTCCAATAAATTACCAGAAAAACTGGAAGTTGAGTTGTGGCTTAAGTGGTAGAACACTAGCCTTGAGCAAAAGAAGCTCAGGGACAGTACCCAGACCCCTGAGTTGAAGACCTGAGACCAGTAAAAATTAGAAATTAAAATATATATAGATAGATAGCATTTTTAAAGTTAGGATTTCATCAGTGCCAGATGTTAATGTATCAACATCAAACACTGGGAAAACTTGAAGGGAGAAGGATATCATCCCAGGGGAAGGATGAAGAGTCATAAGTATTATGTGTCTTGAGTTGTTTCACGTGGATGAGAAGGAAGAGAAGCTTTTTGATATAGTGACAAGCACAATCTAAGCAATTTTGTTTTGTTTTTCAGAGATATCAAGTAGCATTTAAAAAGGGATTACAAAGTTTATAGTTGTATATTGGCTTTGAGACTTTTGATCAAGTTATTCAATATGATAAAAGTAATTCTTTAAAATATTACAAGAGAAGCCAGGCATCGGTGGGTCATGCCTGTAATCCTAGCTACTCAGGAGGCTGGGTTCTGAGGATCGAGGTTCAAAGCCAGCCCCAGCAGGAAAATCCATAAAACTCTTATCTCCAATAAACCACTCCAAAAACCGGAAGTGGCGCTGTGGTTCAAGCAGTAGAGTGCTGGCCTTGAACTGAAGAGCTGGGGGACAGCGCCCAAACCCAGAGTTCAAGACCCATGATTGACAATAATAATAATAATAATAAAAGAGAATATGAAAGATTGGAGAAGAGAATAAACAACAAAGCCTGGATACCAGCTCAAAGAGCAAGCAGCATAATAATTAACATTTTAGGAAATGAAGAATGTGGCCCTAGGAATAGAGAACATGGAATTAGCTGGTGTGATAGAAAATTCAGCCTGGGGTATTTTTGCAAGGATGAGACAAGAGAATGAAATGCAGGATGATTTTGTAAAAATCAGTTTGATCAGAAAAAAAAATGGAGGAGTAAAGAAAATGAGAACTAATTTGGAAAAGCCATAATATCTACAAAGTTTTTACCCATTCACTGAAATGCAATTTCTTTCCTATCTTGCAGAATCCTGTGATCACAGGAGTCTATCAACTAAACCTTGTTTAAGAGAGTACATTTACTGAAAGCATGGAGTAGGCAGAAATGATAGGGGAAAACTTCTTAGAAGCAATTTTAGCCTAGAAATTTTAGGAGTGCTGTCTACTGTAAAGTTTACAAATTTTATCAGTGAGAAGCAACATTAAAGGCAGGTTCAAACTAGGTGCAGTAGTTCATACCTCTAATCCCAGCTATCTTGGAGTCTCAGGCTGGCCTTAGGCAAAAAGCAAAATCCCATCTGAAAAAGATAACTGAAAAAAGACTGGGGTGTGGCATGAGTGTCTGCCTATGGACCCTAAGGCAGTACAGCAAAAGCTAAAGTTTAATTTGTTTGCCTACTGTTTCACATGGATTAACTTACAATGACTTTCCTTTTTCTTTTAAAATTAGTTTCAGTATATATTAATTGTACAATATAAAGGGTTTACTGTGACAGTCATGTGTTTACACATAGTTTACTTTGGTCACAGTCATCTATGCTATTAGTTTTTCCTCCTCCCCTCAAGTCCCCCTTTTTTTATTCTTAGCTTTCTTATATATTTAATGGGTTTTATTATTGTTCCTTTTTTTGTGCAGAGATCATGTACTCCTTCCAATTACAAACTCTCCTTTCAATTACAAAACATACACACACACAACTTTAAATACTTCTTTTTAACTTTCTCTAGCGTTTTATTCCAAATTGCTCAGGTGTGGTGCAATGCAAATGAAATTTGACGTGTCCCAGTCCTCACCGCCAGGCAGGAGTAGCTTTATGAGAGACAGTGGCAACATGCAGTGAGTGGGGTTGAGAATGGCTCTGTGGGAGAAAGGCAGACACAGCACTAAGCACACTACTGAGAAGGACACGCAACCTTCTCACTGTTCAGTTTTTGCAAAACATGTACACAATAACCTGCAGTTTTAATACCAACCCAGGAGCAATGAAATAGGGGAGATAAAACTCCATATCACATTAATCTGAAAAGTCAAATGGGCTTCACAACCAAGTAAAACTGTTCCCTTTACCTTTTGGAAATAAACAAGGAATATAGCATTGCACTTAGAAGAAGAAATACGAATGTCAATCTTTACTTGCCTCCAGATCATAGAGAGGATTTCATGTGTTCACATTGTTCAAAGCATAGGATGGGACTTCCGGGCTAGCTGCCAATTCCCATTAAAGCTATTTTCTCCTCCATCACTAGCTCAGACATGCATGGTATCACAATGCATAAACAGTAGCACAACAAGTTGGAAACATAACACAATCCCTCTCTCTTGATCTTCCTGTTCTATTGAGTACTGACAGGAATTAATTTCTAGAGAACTGGGGCCCTGCCAAGTGGGAAGAATATATGACTTTTCCTTAGAAAGACCCTGCTATTCCAGGTGGAGGGTATAAGTCTTGCATACCTTTCAGCAAAGTCCATTTTATTCTGTCACACTTTAGGGCACGTTTCTTTGCCTGTCACTGTCATCACAAATTGATCCTTCTACTGCTTAAAATTTGATTGTTTATTGTGGATCAAAGGTTTATTATAGTTTGATTAGCTACAGAGAACTAGATACCATCGACATTTCTTAGAAGTGGCTAGAGTTGAGCTTTTGAAAGATCACATAGAAACAGAGCTAAATCACTTATCTGCAATTGTTTCTAAAATGACTTCAAAAATAATGTAAAATATGTGTATGAAGGGAAAGGAGGATGGCTGGAAAGCTGAGCTATACAATTCCAAAATAAAAGGGAACTATTACTGTTTTATTTCTGTACATGGTTAATATATACCTCAAACTTGTTAAAGATTAAAATTATCTTCAACAATATATTCTCAGAATTGGAAAGAAAACTAGAAGAGAAATAAAAGGTTGTTTTTTACATATATCATCTATGTACAGGACATAGCTATTCATCTGTAAGATATGAAGTGTTTTAGTTTGTTTTTAGTTTTTGATCCTAGATCATGTTACATTGATCTTTAATCACATATATTATTCAGAATTTTTTTTCTGTGTCCTAGTGTTTCTTTGGAAAATCATCTTTACAATGATTCTGTAAGGATCACTGTTTCTTCATTGGTAGACCTATGACCTTAACATAAAAAGATTCTCATTAGTATTGATTTCAAGTATTGATTTAATATATATAATCAAAACCATCTTAGACACTGAATATGTACAAGGTATGTACACATAAATATGTAGCAAGTACATTAGAGGCAAAGTGAGTAAACACTAAGAGATCAGGTTTCAGGTGAAATGGCTAGATTTGAATATCTACAGTACCATTTAAAATATGGTATCTTCCTATCACTTAGGAAGCTCATCTGACTGCCCTGCCTCAATTCTCCCATCTACCAATTAAAAAATATATCTATACATAATGCGAGGACTTATTGCAATGATTGAGAAAATACAGATAATAGACCTATATCTTGGCTTGCAGTGCAGGAACATGTCAATAAAATACAGATAATAGACCTATATCTTGGCTTGCAGTGCAGGAACATGTCAATAAACTTTGGTGAATTGATGATGATGATTAATTAAGTAGGAAGAGGATGAGATGGAGAAGAGTAGAAAAGCATTTTCTCAGCAAGTATCTCAATAGCTAAATTTCGTTTTGAGGCAGCCAATGATAAAATAAATGACAAAAATGAGACCATTTGGTTATCACCCTTTCTAGTTCTCATGAAAGGGATATGTTACACTAGGTACTATAGTAATCAGGATTTTCTCAACTATGTTATTTACTGCTCACTTAAGTTCAAGGTTTAAGAATAGGAAATTACTCTTGTGGCAAATATTACAGAAAGAAGCAGATGTTGGGTTCCAATCTGAATATGAATATAACTGACAGTAAACAAGTCAGTTTTATAATATTCAGAATGCTAAGGATATAATGCCATTAGCCAGTGGGAAGGTCTAATATGAACAGCTGACAAGCTATTAGGCAACTCATTAGCTGCCCATTAGTGATTTTACTATGGTAACCTATATTAAGATATTTGTACAAAGCTTTCATAACCGATATTTTAAGCAATATTTACTGTAAGTTCTCACTCCCTCTCTCCCCCGGCCAAAGAAAAAAAACAGGGACAAAAGCATGATGGAAAATTTGTCCTTAAAAACATGCTTAATTAATTTAATTTTATGGAATAAATTAATATTGGGGGAAGTACTGGGGAATTTACTTAGGGCTTACTTACTTACTTTTCATATTTACTAGGAATGTGCTCTCACATTGAGTATACCAATCTGAGCCTTTGTAGTGTTTAGATCTGGGTTTTAGAAAGTGAATAGCACTTTTGTGGAGGCTGGCCTTAAACTATGATCTCCTTACCTCCACCTCCTAAGTAGTTGAGCTTGTAAGTGTGTATCAAACTCAGCCAACTTGTTTTTAAGAGATTCTCACTAAAATCTTGCCTAGACTGGCCTCAAGATGTGATTGAATTTAAATAAGCATTGAATTTAATTGTTTCATAGATTAAATTAATTTTAAAAATTAAATATAATTTTACAATGACCTTTTTAGATTGATATTTAAAAGTAAATTTTCCTAATGTATGTTGGAATAATTATCCTGTTTTCAAAATGGTGTTTTTTAAAATATTTATTCTAAAACAAATCAATACTTTATCATCTAGTTTTCCTTGGATTTAACTTTGTACCTTGATCACAAAGAATATGTAAAATAGTGCATATTTGCCTATCAAATCCTATCTTGAAACCTGCCCCAACAACCCCTTGATCAAGCATAAAACAAAATATTTCCTAATCAAATAAGGAAGTCAATAATGAAGTGAAGTCCTCTATTATAATCCAAAACTAGTAACTACAATGTTGTGTGTTGTGATCATTGAGCTCATGTTTTAGATACAACTTTATGTAATGGAATCCTACCATAATGTGATGAGGTACATAAAATCCATCTTTTATAAATAAGAAAATGTGAAGTGTGCCCAAGTTGATCATCACCAGAAAAAATTCAGGAGCATAATAAATTATTACAAAAAATGTATTCTTTCCTTTCCTAAATTTTATGAACTAGGAATCTTTAAAACTATTTCATTAATGATTATAAAATTAATCAAGGAGGTAAGATAGTATATGTAGGCCATTAGTATATTCTTCTACTCCTAGCACTCAAAAGCCTGAGGCAAGAGAATTGTAAATCAAGGCCAGCTTCAGTTGTATAATGAGATGTTTATCTATATATAAATACATATAATATACACATATCCATCTACATGAACTCACATATATTATACACATATATATCTAAATGAACTCATGTATATTATACACATATATAATAAGGTGAAATCCCATCATATGCTATTTCTTGTTTATTCATTTTTTTCTCTTTTTTTCATTAATAGGGGTGTTGAAGAATTTCTGACTGTTTTAATCATAATTTTGAACTCTTGTTTTGCTAGCAATGAGAGCATTAAACAATTAGACATAGAGTATTCTGAGAACAAACTTTCTAGTATATCCTTTTTTATGATTAAAAAAATTAGTCCTAGATTTATGTTATCTTCTTGTATCCTAAAAATGGATAGCAGTATTCTCTCCTACCCTTAACTCCAAAGAATTGAAAGTTTTAAACTTTTAATTTTGTCTAACTGGTTCTAATTTGTTAATTTTTATTTAGTTAAGTGTTTTATATTGAGTTAGCCTGTGGACTCTGACCTCCCAAAGTTATACTTAAAATGTATATTTGATGAAAAATGTTTGTTTTCTATAAATGTTTGGTAAGTGTACAACTAGAGAAGGCAGATGGAAAAATTACTCTAGTGTGAAAGTCTTTTCCTCCTCTGACATTTATTGGAAACATTTAGCTTTCAGTCACATATTTCTAAACTAACACCAAGTAAGATTCAATCCTTCATCCCTACTTTGAGGGTTGTCCTGAATCTCTCTGTCTCTGTCACTGTCTCTGTCTCTGCCTCTCTCTCTTCCAGTCCTAGGGCTTGAACTCCAGAGCTGGATGCTATCACTGATCCCTGAGCTTCATTTGTGGAAGGTTAGCCCTGTACCACTTCAGCCACAGTACCACTTCCAGATTTTTCTGAGTGGTTTGTTGGAGATAAGAATTTCAATGACCTTTCCTGCCCAGGATGGCTTTGAACCACAATCCTTAGATCTCACTCTCCCTAGCAGATAGGATTACAAGGATGAGCCACTAGTGACTGGCTGTCCTGAATATCTCTTTAAGAATTTCACCACCTGTGACCTATCTATCTCCTCACAAAAATAATATGTAAAAATTGAAGATTAGAAGAAAGCCAACAGAAGGTTGTTGGGAAAAACCATCAGATAAAATAAGATCAAGAGACCACGAGGCTAAGGCCATAACTTTACATGGCAAAAGTAGATCTAAAGGGCTAAGAGGATGCCAGCACTGATGAACTGCATGGATTGAAAAACAACTTGAAACTTTAATTGTAGAGGTTTGTTAGCTGTTAGGTATAGAGTGGGTTATAGCAAATCCCTTGGTTAAAAGTCCTTAATGAACCACCACTAAATCTTATATATTGTTACTGATCACCTGATATTTTCTAGGATTTTCAATTGGGTTTAAAGTGTAAGCTTTAGTTTATTTAAAATCAATAAAAAATAAATCAGAGCCAGCGTTTGGCTATAGCTGGTTTACAATGAGAAGAATAGCTCTGTGAGACTGAGCATATTTGTTAGGTTGTACATATAGAGAATCTATGCAAGTCTATTAAGTCATAGAAGTTTTCTTTTTTAATTTGTTGATGAGTAGGAGTCATTCGATAAATGTTTGCAATAGTAATAAATGTTAGCGTACTTAGCTACAGTAAAATATTCATCACAAATACAGACCTGAAATTTGTATAAGCAAACCATCAAAGTAGTATATGTGTATTACATGTTTGTATATATATATATGTATACATGTATGTATATATGCGTATATATGTATATGTAGAGAGATAGATAGATAGATAGACAGACAGACAGATAGATGTCAATGTGTGTGGGTAGATAAATAGAACTTTGGATTTTGTTGTTTCATTCTTCTTATATCATGGTATTCCTCACATGCACGGAACTTATTGTACAGTGCTTCTGTGAGATGTCACATATGCTCAATCTCTAAACCAGAGGGCTGAATCTTGTATTTACTTTATGCTCTTAGGCCTGCAGAAGAGAAAAAGTAAATGGAAAAGATCTGTGGCTCCTCAAGCAGAACTCTACAGGTCTGGCCATGCTTAAAACACAAGGCTGGAGACATAGCTTCAGGAAAAGAAAATTGCCAACAGCCAGATTTTTTAAATTTTTTACACTTGGTGTTTTAAAATGCTGTTAGGTCTAGTTTAGTCATGCATAATTACTAAGATCAGTTTAAAGTTGAAGAGAAATAGTTGGGCTGCAGCATTCTTCACTTGGAGCTAGTTCTGGGTGAGATGCTGTTAGAGCTCTGGGAAGAGAGTACTGGCAGCTTCTGTCTCAGTAATTCCAGACGGTATGCTGTGGTCATTCTTGTGGTTTAAAGTCATTTTAGTATGTGAAGGGAAGCTCCCTTTTTGGCAAAAGAGTTGAAATGGAAGGGAGAGAAAGCTCTCTGCATGCATTCACACAGATAATGGATATTTCTTATGTCTTATTTTTTTTTTTGGTTGTACTTGAACTCAGTGCTTTACACACTTGCAGGGATTCATGGATTGGCTGGTTGAGGAGCATGTTGAGTCTTGTTTATTTTGTTGTTGTTTTTTGCTGCAATCTATGGCATCTCATAGACTTTTCTGCTAGTCACAAACTACAGTCTTCTGATTTCAACCTTCTTATTACCTAGGATTACAAATGTGAGCAGTAATTCTTTAAGAAAAAAATTAGGCTGTGGACATGTGTCTTAGAAGAATACAAGTTCAACTAAACCTTCAAGTAGATTCACAGAACATGCGGCAGTGGGAGATCTCTGAATCAGTAGAGCCTGATTCCTCCTCTCTAGACTGACCTCCTCTCTGTAGATTGGCCCAGGGCAGTTTCTTCAGGGAAGACTTCTGTTTTTCTCCCTGTCTCTCCTATGGCATTAAGGTTTGGGGGTGAATCTTTCCTCCATGCTAAAATTGTATAATAGGATTCATTTAGGGTACAAAACCTAATGGCAGAAACTGCATCTTTTTGAAAACCATTCACAATCCGTCAGTTTATGAGTATCTTGTATCTTGATCTCCTCTTCTATCACTGCCTCCCCCTTCCTCTCCCCCTGGTCCATTTATCCAGACTTCACCATCACCTCAAGTTACCTGTTGCACTTTCACATATGTACATTGAAGTTGTATTGATTACATTAAATCTCCATAGGATCTTATTTATTATATTCTGGGATACCCTAGCCACTTTTTAGGAAGTTTCATCTATCTTAACTCTCTATAGGTGACTATACATTTTAGTCACTTTTTAGGAAGTTTCATCTATGTTAACTCTCTCTATATGACTATACATTTTAGACCTTAACAATAATGGCTACATGTGAGCTGTCCAGCAGTTCACTATCTCTCTACTATCTGAGAGACAGTACCAAAATAAGTAAGCTTTCTCCACTTAAGTTTTTGATTACAAACAGCTAGACTCTAGGTTGGAATAAAACAAGTCTCGATATAAGAACAAGCTGTTTTTCTTGCTAAGAAGCAGAACATGTCATTAAAACCTCTGCCTGAGGAGGATCACATCGAGAAGCATTTTGGAGTTCATGTGAATGGGAATTCTGATGAACAGAGAAGCATATAGTAGGAAAGAATCTGTGAAATTAGGAAGTAAATAAGCAAAGGTAGATATGTAATGTCTTCTTTGAAGAGTTGATGCAGAGTGTGAAGTTGTGATAGGAAATGATACCTGAAATTTAATTTTGAGTCAGCTAGCTCTGCAAAATGATGCATACTCAGAAGCAGTGACATGAAACATTTTTATTTTAGCTACTTAGGAGGCTAAGATACAGAGGATCATGGCTTGAGTCCAGTCAGGGCAGAACTGTCCCTAAGACTTCATCTCCAAGTAACTAGCAAAACACAGGGCTAAAGCCGTAACTCGAGTGATAGAGCACCAGACAAACAAGAAACCAAGCAAAAGTGAGCCACTGAGTAAAAATCCTGGTACCTCCACCATCAATTCAAAGAGAAAAAAGGATTGCATTCATGTTACATAGAATGGTAAGAGACGCTCCAAGAAAGAAGAGACAGCTCAGGCAAAAATCTGAAAGATGGGTAGACACTAGTGTGCTATATACTTTGTATATGTGGAGGGGGGTGGCTACGAAGGATGAGTGATAAGTATTCTAAGAAGAAGAAGAATACTGAGCAAAGTTCTTACAAGAGAGAGGTGATAAGGCAAGTTGGGGTTGGGGGAGGACTGTCAATGGCCTCCCTGTTAGAGTCCATGCAGGCTGCTGAGAGAGTTTGTTATTATTGGTTGTTTCTAATATTCAAACTGTCACTGAAAACATTCATAAAGAGTTCATGACATGAATGCTACATTCAAGATCCTGCAGACATTCTTTACCTTCTGAATCTAAACTCTTGGAAGCTGCAGATTATCTGGAGTAAATGTATCTTTCCTCATAAAGCAAAAACAAAAACATCAGATAGCTCTCATGAGTGAGTTTTTGCATGTCTTCTCTCAAAACAGAATAACATCAGACAGCTTTAAATCCTTAGGAAGACAATAAAAAATAAGTAATGATTACAACACCTCTTCCAGCTTAAATGCATTTGTGTTATTATTTTAATATCTGTTGTTGCATAAAATTATTACAGATATGAGAATATCTTTTTTCTTCCATAGATTTGTAGTAAGTAAGAAAGAAAGGACAGTTACAACTATTCTGCTCCAAAGTCTTAGAACTCATCATTTCCTAGTGCACACACACACACACACACACACACACACACACATATGATCTTTCTCCTTATCACTCATTATTTCAATATCCCATCAATTTGGAAATTTAAGTTGAGGATAGTATATCAAGAGAAAGATAGAACTTAAATATCACATTCATGGATGTTTTATACTAATGCCAAGCATCTTAAATTAGAATATAAACTTTTTTACTTTGGATTTTAGATAGCTTTCTGAAAACTTACTACAATGCGAAGGTCACCGACTGTCAGCTCTGAGGTGACCAAGGAGTCAAGAAAAAGGATGAGCTGCTCAGAAAATACACAAAGCACTGAATCAAAGAAGAAATGTCTCCTTTCTTGTTTTATAGCTGGTCAGCTTTATCCTTTCATGTAATATATTCTGGTGCCGTTCTGTATATAGTATAACATATTCTGTGATAATGACTTTCTTTATTCCATAAGCTTAACTAATACCCTATATAGATATAGATTTATATAATATATATGTGTATATATATATATATGTATATATGAGTTGAAGGAACCAAAATGGAAGCAGATGGAGCAGCTATAAAATTGTCCAGGCAAGAAAATAGCAAGGATCACATCAGTGGATGAAATCAAGTTAGTGGAATGAGGCATCTACAGAACAGAATTTTGTTCAGCATTGGACAGTCAAGGTAAACAGTAGAGAAACCAAGAAATTAAAAAATGACTCCTAGGCTTCTAGAAGAAGTTAAGTAATTTTAGAGGAGAAGCACTTCAGGGGGAATATGAGTTCTGCTTTATAAGAGATGTATTTAATGTGTTCCTGGCAATTAATAGAAATGGTAATAATTGTAATATAATGTAAATGAGGACAAAGCTTTGAGTAGAGATCACAACATACAAAAGAATATTTCAGTTCATCAACACCTGAATATACAGTAGCTGCCTCCATGCAAGTAGAGGAAACTGCCTGTTTCCTTACTCAAGAATACCAGCAGGCTGATGACAAGGACTTTGTGGAGAATAGCAGTCAATGAATTGGCAGAAATAGAGACCAAAGGTGTGTGAAAAACACAGGAAATAGAAAAGCTCTGAGGGCTAGGTGGAGAAATACGAGAGAGGTCTCCAAAGAGACATAATCCAAAAGATAAAAGACGATCCTTTTTAAGTATCATTATGATTAATCTTTTTTTATTGTTGTGAAAATACCATACAGAGGGGTTACAATTACATGGGCAAGATAGTGAGTACATTGTTGCCTCCTCCTTTGTTTCTCCATACCATCCCTTCCCCTCTCCACCCCTACTCCCCCACCCCCTTACTACCCCCCCACCCCTCACCCCGCCAAAGTTGTAAAGTTTTTCCACAACGACTTGTACATCTCATTGCTGCAATGGGTCCACCTGTATCCCTATTTAAACATTAATAGAGCTCTATCTAGCAAGTGCCAAGGCCCTAATTTTAATTCCAGTACCATAAAAAGACAATGTTGATTCTTTTATTTCACTCCCATGCTCCTTTGCACCCTGCTGTGTGCCAACTGCTGATGGGTAAGGAAAGTGATTGTTAATTTGTAAACAACAGTGAAGAAAAACAGCAAAGAAGGCTTGTATTGGTGAGAGTTTTAACTCTTCAGTGGAGAACTGTGGACTGCCAGGCAGAAAGTAAGCCACACTTGGACATCTTTGATTACCTAGTGAGTGGCTTTTCTACCCTCTTCATGTTTCTTTCTTTCTACACTCTTAAGCAGTTCTGGAGTTCATTGGCACTTCTTTTAGGGGCAAGTGGGGAACAGAAAATAAATTGACTTCAAGCAATACACTTATGCAAATGGTGCTTATATTTTTCTATGAAGACTTAAAGCCAGATATTCAAAATGAGTATCATATTTGTTTTGACTGCAAAACCTGAAGCAGACCACCCCCACTTCTGCTTCTAGAAGTAGCCAATCTAAACAAGAAACACAAGCAACCAAAAAGAAAAAAAAAAAAGAAAATCTCACACAGAAAACAAATCCTAAGGAATGTATGCAAAAGCTAAATAAACACTGGAGGTCACCAATCACATGCACTGTCAGGAAAGGAGGAATGAAATCTATGGGAAAAAAAAAAACAACAACAGAAAGAAAGAAAAGAGAAAGAAACCACCTGCCAATTTGAAATTATTCCATTCCAGGAACTGATTGTGGTGAACCCCCTCACCGAACCCAGTCACTCACCACTCAGACAGCATATGCTTTGAACATTAGCAACAACAATCTCCAATTTCATGTAGAGCAAAGCTTACCACACAGGTGTTAGCATGAACATTTAAAGGGTGCCCTTTTCCTACTTAGAAAAGAGTGAGCTGTATCTGGTGTTTCCAACTTGGGGAAAACAAAAGAAAACCTTAAGTTTGATTCTTTGTCTCATTCCTGTCATCTCTATTATTATTTTTAATTGATAGTCACTTATTCTCTGGCAATTGTCCCTATCATATGGTCAGAAGTAAGAATCTGACTGTGGTTGGAAAGGAATTAAAGCATAAAACTATTACATCTTTAAGATTTTTCAGGACTCGAGAACATATAAAACTCATTAATGACATCAAGCCTGGCATCAGGGAAACACTATTCATGAGAAGGTTTTAGTTGTGAAGGCAAATGACCAAATATAAAGATCTTGAGTAATCACCCATAATAGTACAGGCAAGGTATGACGCAGGCTGAGATGACTCAAAGTCTTGTCAATGAAGTAGGCACTGAAAGATCCTGGAGGGGGTTGGTAGACCTAGACTTCCGAACAAAGATTTTTAGTTCTTAGAACACTGTTGGGCCACTGCTGTCTAGAAGTTTCTCCTCTGACTGAAGTTCTTAAAAGAAGTCTCTGGTTAGAGATATAGTCAGGAGAATAAGAAGCCTGAAGATTTCCTGGGTAGATAAAATTTATGAGGTAATCACCAAATACCTTGTCATATCGATTGGTCATAGATAAGCAATTTAGGTTTGGGAATCAGTGAAAAATCAATTTATCAGAGTGAAACTCACAAAGGAAGGAAGGTCAGATCCAGAAACAAAAATGGGAGAACTCATGGTTTACCATCCCTTTGAAGCACAATCCAGGTAAGAGTTGCAACAAATAAGACAACAGGGTAATAAATGTCTGTCATGCTAATACTTTCTAGATTAGGCAATTAAGGGGAGTTCTTTCTCTTTTTTTTTTTTTAAGGGAAGATCTTATATTCAAGTTTAGCAGTGGGCTTCCTCTGAGGGGAGAGTGGGGAGTAACCACTGGAAAATGGTAAGTATTTCCTTCCAACACTGTCATTATGTCCAGAGTCCCTAGGAGGGCACAGTCACATACAATAAGGGAAAAGAACAGAATAAAATGAAAGTAGAATAGGAAGTGATGACTCAGCTGCCAATTCTCCAAAATGTGCTAATCGCGTTTAATATTTTGCTACAGACAATGGAAACTGAAGGTTGGGAAGAGCCACAGGTTGTATAACTAGTTTGTTCCACTGACACTGAGGCCTGCTGGGACCTAAGAAGCAACAGAGGACTTATTTTCCCCCAGATGGTCTACACAGAGTCTAGATTGCTAGATGAAATCCTATTTCTTTTATTGAACCATATTTTATTTATTTTGACAATACTGGTCTTTGAACTCAAAGCAAGCTCTCTGCTACTTGAGTCAAGCTTCTAGTTCTTTTTCTTTTAAGTGATTTTACAGATGTCTTGCAGTGTCTGCCTGGGTCTGATTTCAGACCTAGAGTCTAGCCTCCTAGACAGGTATACAGGTATGCACTCCCACACCCAGCTTGTTTTGTAACATAGAACCTAACTAACTTTTGCAATATGATTTGGTCTTAAACCAGGATCTTCCCATCTGCAATCCCTGCATAAGCATTTTTTTATTAACCTGAACCCCACCAGTACAGTGTTTAATAGGGATGAAAGATGTGCCTAAAGTATTTGATAAGATTTGTAATGGTATCATAAGATAAAGAAATAGGGAAATAGATAATCATAATAAGATAAAGAAACTGAGAATAGATGATAATGTAGTTGAGACCGTAATTAGTTGAAGAACCAATCCCAGAGAAGGCCAGCTACCTGAAGGGTGGATTCTTTGTGCATAATAAAGAGCTCTTTAACAATAAATGGTCTTTACTGTATTGTTGAGTACTCTCATCAATCTAAGGAGAATAAAAATGTTTATAGATCATGGAGAAGTGAAAGTTTCTCTTTCCCCACTCACCAGCATAATACGACTGTTTCTCTTTGCATTTCCATTCTGTTTTTACCTCTCTGCCAAATTAATTTCCTTTCAACTTTTAGGTCATAATTTCTGCATTCTCATGATCTCATTCTGGCTATCATAGTCTTCATTACATATGACCTTTCAACTCAAGTGCCTATTTCTAACTGCAATGTTTTTCAGAAAATCTATAATCAACCTGTCCTCAGGAAATAACCACTGTGAACATTTTGGGATTGAACTTTTACTTCAAAAATTAAGAACACAGGTATTTATAGATATAATACACATCAGATATATGATACTATCTATCATATGAACACATATATTTATATTGTATAAAATCTCTTTTTTTTTTCTTTTCAGGTCTGCGAATTTGAGAAAATGCATACAAATAGGAAAAAAAAAACCCACCACATTCCACATATAGAACAATCCAAACAGAATTTTCTTAGTCCTCTTTGTTGTGAACCCTGCTCCTGTTTCCCCAGCTCAGTACTAATTTAATTTAATCTATTTGTTTCTTAACTTGTCCCTAGTATTTCGTTCTTCTGTGAAACTTCTTTCACTAATCATCATCTATACTTGAGCCTGGCTAAAATAACATGTGATTTAATCTTCTCCATATTCCCTACATTCTAATCATTATCATGTTATTTTTAAAATCAAGCCACATCCAGTATACAGTAGCAGTATACACAGTATACAGATACGTTTAAGACAAACTTAGAGGTTTTGATTTAGTCAATTTTTCAGTATCACATGGAAAAAAGAAATACTTCTTTTCAAATAAACCTGTATTTAATAATTAATGTACTAAAGAGAATATTGTCAGTTTTCCCATCTAAACTTTAATCACTTGATTTTGTTTCTTGCCTAATTGACAAGCTTTAGGAGGGGTAAGATAACAAAGAGGCCCGTTAAGATAATGAGGTGATGTAGAGGAAGCTACTAGTATTTTGTAAGCCCTGACTGGAAAAGATAAAACGAGGTTTAATAAGGTCTAAGCCTTGAAAAGATAGATGCGAATTATAAGAGCTCCCACTTAGAATCACAGTTACTCTGGAGGCAGAGGTCTGAATGACAGAGTTCCAGGTCAGTAAGAACCCAAAGTTAGTCTTTATCTCTGAAAGTTTCTAATCTCCCAGTTATAAAGAATTTCAGAGATCTGTTCACAAATTTCCTTTATAAATGTCTCCAATTTACAAAGGAATAAAATTTGTTCATGTCAGATCATGCCAGAACTTAGAGGTTTTATTTAAATAATCTTGTCTTCAGTGTGGACTCTGGTTCCTCTAGCTTTTGGGAGGGCGATAATGTTAAACCTTTCCACCACAAACTCTTCCTGCACCCATAGTCACTGCATTAAATACACTGACTTGCCTTTTACTTCATATATACTTGGAAATGTAAGTTAAGTAGAAATTTCCATAAGCTGAATGCAGTGAATAAAGGCCATATATTTTGATTTCTAGTGCTTTATCACTTATAATTAAATACACATTTAATATGGTCTCTCTCAGTAGCTAGCTAATGTTGACTGTTTAGGGTACTTAAAATTAAGCCCATGCAAAAATTGGGTTCCATGATAACACCGGCCACAATTCAAAGGCTGTAGCTCCTGGCAATTATGTCAGGCCACTCTAGAAATTTCTGGTGAAATTTCTAGTGGTGAGCCCTACTTCTGTAGATACTCAAATCAGGCTTCCTTCAAATACAGCTTTTTCTTAGATAATTTTTACACAGACAGTCATTGATTTAGTAGGTGATTATATTTGCAAGAATGCATCCTTCAATGTATCTTCAGGGAAGCAATTGAAAGCTATAATTACACAGATTGATGCATTCTCATATCAGTTCATTAAAAAGACAACTAGTAAATAAAAGGAGTTCTGATGACTTAAGATCATAAACTTTAATAAAAATACTTCATCTTAATTCCCAGATAACCTATGCAAAGGATATTCCATGACCTAGCAGGCTGTATATCTTCATAGTACTTGATAATCAGTTATTATTACAGAAAAAAATCTGATAATCTGTGGAATGTGTATGTCTAATTTCAACTCAAAAATAAAGTAACAGCTTCAACACTACTGGAATACTCTGCTGAAAATATCTTCCCTCTACTAATTCTTTTTTGTCTTCTGCTGTTTGTTCGCTTAGACAAAACTGACAGGCACAAAGAGAACCAGAGTTAACTTGTAATGAGCTAGTGTTTCTGGTTTTGGCCAGAGAAAGAAGTTTTTAAGAGAATTGGGAAGAATGTAAAAAGAAATGGACTGAAATAATGCTAATAAATAAATGAATGTAAGATTCTTTAAAAAAAGATTAAGGGAAAAACATGAACTCATCTAGTCTAGTAACTTCAATGTAAGTAAAATGCTAAGGAATCTAATGGGAAAAGGACAATGGAAAGAGAAGGAAGGAAAAAGAAAGGAACAGGAAAAAAGAGGGAATGAATGGCAGATGGCAAAGTCACAAGATAACACCATAGCAAAGCGTTAAAATTCAGAAGCAAGCAATAGTTAAGTAGACAAAAAGTAACTCAAAACTAAGGTTGCTCATCACTACTCAGAACTAAATTATTCTTTGAAAATTATACATGATTTAAGCACAATAAACAGATAGTACCGTTTGTTACCTCCTCCCCAGTGTGTGTGTGTGTGTGTGTGTGTGTGTGTGTGTGTGTATGTGTGTGTGTGTGAATGAAGAGTCTTCCTCAGAAAGATATCACATATAAAAGGACAAAATAGACCCAGCATAGTGGTTCATGCCTGTAATCCTGGCTGCTCTGAAGATAGAGATCAGGTAGACTTTAGATCAAGGCAAAAGGTTAGCAAGATACATTCTTAACAAATAGGTCAGGTGTGGTGTTACATGGCTTGAAGAAGAAAAAAAGAAGAAAGAAGAAGGAGGAGGAGAAGGAGGAGGGGCGAGGAGGAGGAGGGAGGAGAGAATAGGAGGGGGAAGAGGATGAGTAGGAAGAAAGGAGGAGGAAGGGTAGCTATCATTTGGTACAGTCCACCTATCAAATGGTGTGAGGCCCTGAGTTCAAACCCCAGTACCATCAACAAAATAAAATAAAAATAAACACCTAAAACTCAAAGGCTTGTTCTTCAACTTTTGTAGGGAGCTAATATAATAGCAAAATATTTATTAGATCTTTAATAATTAAAAAATTGGTACAGGAGAAGCTCTCCATCCTACTTAATAAAAAAACTCTCCATATCCAAAGCATCTCAGTTTATAAGACACATTCTCATCAGTAGCTGCAACTTTTTAAGACAGTGTCAAGCATGGAGAGGAATGAGGATACAGGTAGAACAAGGCATCTCCCACTCTTCAAAGTACAAAAGAATTCCCAACTTCCCTCCATCTCCTCTCCTGCAATCTCCTCACACCAAAGTACTATAAGGAAGTGGGCTCTGAGCTGTGACAGTGGTTCCAGTGTTTTCTTTTGTTTTTGTTTTGGATAGTGTCTTGATATATTGCCCAGACTGCTGTGAAACTCCTGAGATCTTCCTTCCTCAGCCTCATGCTCGCTGGGATTACAGGCATGCCCCATCACAGCTGGCAATGCTCACAATGTTTTGACTAGCATTGAAGCTATTTCATGTTCACAAGTTACTTGCTTTCCTTTTATTTATGAATGAGGAATAAAAACTAGGAAGAAATCTTGAAAAATAACTAATAACTAATATAGAGCATGCAAATTTTGTTTAGTCCATACATCTTATATAAGCAAACAGGAAGAATTTGAGGCCATTCATGCAATTTCAAAATTAGTATGTGAAAAGCTTATTGACATATTTGTAATAGAGCAGACAACTAGTTAATATAAAAGTGCATGTACTTTTTAAAATCACTCTGAAGCAGTATTGACAATGAATTGTGGCTAATGGAATGGTTGAGTTGGAAAAGGAAAAAGACAACATTAAACTATGAAGCCCATCATTTAATCAAAAGATAAACCTTAGACCAGGAGAGGGGGGTATGTATGCAATATTAGCTACTCAGGAGGGCATTGAGGTCCAAGGCCGGCCAGGCAAAAGCTTGAGAAACTCTGAAAAACCAAAAGCAAAGGCACTGGAGGTGATGGTGTGCTTTTCTAGCAAGTATGACACACTGAGCCCAATCTACATTACCACCAAAAGCAAATAGTAAAAAAGATAGATAGATAGATAGATAGATAGATAGATAGATAGATAGATAGATAGATAGATAGATAGATAGATAGATAGATCAACAGACAGATCTTAACTAGGCCTTGGGAAAGTTTCAGAGGGTTAGAGAGGAGGGTAACAGAATTACATCCATATGGTAGTGCCTTGTTACAAAGTTCAAAACACATTTTGATGAGATGCTTTTTTTCTTCAAAATATATTAATTGTTTTCTTTCAGGTCTAAGCATCAGACTTAGGATCTTACACATGCTAGGCAAGCAGTCTACCACAGAACTACAACTTCATCCCCAGATAGAATCGATTACAAAATTATACAATGATACTAACAGAACCACAAGATCATGAACAAATCATATCAAGACTCTCATAGGAATGATGGTGCCTTGAGGGATGCGCATCTGTACAGTGAAAAAAATGGTTCGAGATGGAATGCAGAAAACACTCTGTTTATGAATGGAAACAGATAAGATGGAATGGAAGATGTGGTAGATTGGCTTGATTAGCTGGGTATCTGCTATAAATTGAGCAAAAGAATCTAGAAATAGAAAAAGTGGGGGCAGGAAGATTTTTTGTTTTTGTTTATTAAGAGCTCAAATTTTAGGTCTATGAAGCTTCATGTTACTAAGGAATATTTTGTTGAAATGTTTATTAGACATAGCATCTGTGCTGATCTGAAACTCAGGGCAGGGGCAGGTCAGGTCAGAGTAAGGTTAGAGTTACCAGGAGATTACCAGAGATGTTCCAGGGAAAGAGAAGAATAGCAGGATGAGGAAGTAGCCTTAGGGAAATATCAACATAAAAGGCAGATAAGGGCAGAGAATCTCACAAAGAGACCCAGAATAATCCCAAAGGTGGAATGAAAATCAGAGAGCACTGCTGCCAAAGAAAGCAAGAACAAGAGAATCTCCATTTGTCACTGCGCCAGGGAAAGTCCAGTAAGAAAAGACCAATTGAGAGAAGCCTTACTCAGATTTAATGCCTGGCATCTGTTGAAGGTCTTGCCACCAAGAAGATTCTTGATGAATGTTTGCTAGAGGCATGTGTGAAGAAAGTGTGTTATTTATATCTCGTTGCTTTTGAGGAGAGGATGACACCATATGGAGCAAAGAGAGTAGAGAAAAAAAAACATACAGAGGAAACATCTCTGATGCATCAGACTCTGTGTCATGAGACTTCATCTGCTCTCAGTGAAGGAGAGATGGTGTCCAGTGTACTACTACAAAATATGAGACTTAAATCCTGGCCTAATCATTCAGTGACTGCGCAGGACTTAACACAAAGTCTGATTCTAAAACAAGTGTCCTCGATTTTCACCCATTTCTCTCACTGACTAGCTTTTGACAAATTGGAAATATCTTATTTCATCCCAATCTTTGAGAAAATTGAAACAGATGCGCTTCAACATTTCGTTTTGTACTCAAAACTGTTGATTTCTTTGTAAGAGTTACAATTCACATCCCTGAACTATAGTTTCTGTCTCTCCAGAACTCAATTCTCTGTGTCACCTTCTGAGAATTGTTTTATTTAGTTTTGGAAGATGACAGATGTTCAGTGTGTGTGTGTGTGTGTGTGTGTGTGTGTGTGTGTGTGTGTGCGTGTGTGTGTGTGTGTGTGTGTGTGTAAACACGGCAATTATCACCAGGATTATCGCTGAGAGAGGGCAGTTAATGTAAGCTGTTTAAATTCTCAAGAAGGTAACATTTTTAAAGTCATCAGAACACTAACATGACTGCTAAGATGAAAAAGTAGGAAATGAAAGGAGCCTGTCCAAGGCATTGGTTGAGGATGACTTCTAAAAGTCCCCTCATATTTAAAAGAGCAACATGACATACCTACAATACTTGGGTCATAGCCTGACATACAACACTGCTATAACTATACTTTTAAAACAATTAAGAGAGGCTAGATACTCCGTGAAAGACTAGAAAAGTGGGGTTTCTCAATATTTAACTCATCTTTAAGAGACACTGTTTCAAGTAAGTCAACTTAAATTTCACATGAAAGTCACCAGAATTAATTGTGTAAATCAGTTTTCAAATCTAGAAACATATGATGTTATACTCACATCCCTATTGAATCAGATCAATAAAACTTTCTCCTGTAGAAAATAACACAAATGTCCTGGAGTTCAGAAACACAATATGGCCATATATGCCTGAATTTTTCTGGTCAAGTTCACATGATTATTTTGCAACTAAAATTTTCTGAGGTGTGAATAAGAGTGTGCTACTTGTTTGAATTATACTTATTATCAGCCTGACTAGACTTACAGGGTCTAGTCAGGAAAATTTCAACTGAGATACTGTTACAATCATTTTAATGGAAAGTAGAAAATAAGACAGATCGCACAAATGCTCCCTGCTAGGAAGAGCCAAATGATCTGACCTATGTATACCTGTGAAAAAGTGGCATAAAAATTGACTACATTTCAGGAAAATATCAAATATCAACATGAGAAAAGCTCCAATCAACATCATTTATGACAGTTAAAACCTCCCACATATTCCTGAGAATTTTACTTGTATGTAGGATCTCAGTGGGTGGGGAGAATGGGGATGGGGAAATGTAGGAATATATCAAGACATTCTTCCTAAGAGTTGTGGTATATATAGGCCTGTGTTCCCAAGGATTGGGAAGAATTACTTGACTCAAACAGTTCTAGGTTCTAACCCAAACAACATGGCAAGATCCTGTCTTCTTATAAGTAAATAATAAGCAAATGAATAAGGAGAAATGAAAGCTTTAAAATTATTTAAGAAATTCATATTTTAGTGTATAAAATAGAAATGCTTAGAGAAAATGTTTATACTTACATTTAGATGTATAAAATTAAAAAAACAGTTGTCACAGAATTATAATAATAAAGCCAATAAAGTAAAATTTAAATTTTTAATAAACCAGAAATATATAGTACCTCTCTAGGAATTTAAAGTTAATTCAAATGATGACCATTTTTTGATCATTAACCATGCATAATAAGCCACCATTTAATGTGGCAACTGGATTTTATAGAGATAATTCATGTCTTAACAAAATTTTGGATCGCTTCCCTCATGCAACCTTTAAGCTCCTACTAGGTCTTACTCTCATTCTAATCTTAAGTGTTATTTTCTCAACTAAAGTGTATTTCCTCTGAATTCTTTCTTATACTAACTTCTTTTTCCCTAGAGCACTTACTACATCTATTTGTATTAAAATACTAAAGCAGGTACTACCAACCAAATACTGTACTAGGTAAATGATGTATTTTCGCCTTCATTGAGCTGAAAACTCAAGGAGGGAAAGGACCATAGTTTGTTAGCAGACTAAATAAATGGAATGAAAAAATGAAGGAAGGATGAAAAGGAGGGACTTATTTTCTTTATGATAAGAACAAGAGCATACCAAACATTTCATAAGTGTGTGCATCAGAAAATATGAAGCATTTTATACTTAATTCTTACATTCTCATGGAGCAGATTCTATTGTACTCTCATGATATCAATTCATAATTTGAGGATGAAAGTGACTGATAATCCATGGTCAACAGTTGATGATGCCTACAGGAAAATTCAGGCCCCATAGTTATCCTACTAACTCTTAGGTCTAGAAGTTCCCCAAAATAAATATATCTAGAAATTATTTCAGAAGCATAGTATCACTGGAAATAGCATGCATTAAAGTGCCTCTTGGGTTGTATTAGAGTAAAAGGTTATCTGTGGTTATTAATATCTTCTGTTTTTATTTAGTCTCAAATATTATATATAGAAAGTAAAATCATTAATAGTCAAAAACAACTCTTAATATTTTGATCAAATAGTAAGAATATACAACTTTGTGCTTTAACAGTAAACTCATTTAAAAATATTTTCTTCACATAAAATATATTATATCTTTAAAAACATTGGGCTGAAAACAAAACAAAACAAACAACAAAAAAACATTGGGCTGAGAAGGTGGCTCAATGGTAGAGTGCTTGCCTCCCATGCATGAGGCCCTGGGTTCGATTCCTCCGCACCACATAAACAGATAAGGCTGGAAGTGGCACTGTGGCTCAAGTGGTAGAGTGCCACTAGCCTTGAGCTGAAGACCTGAGAGACAGGGCCCAGACCCAGAGCTCAAGCCCCACGACCATTGCCACCAACAAATAATAATAATGAAAAGAAATTTTTCTTCACATAAAGAGATATCTTTACAAACATTAGTCAGACCAGCTGGTATGTTAGATGAACTAAGGCATTATGTTCAGCAAGCCATAAATATGCATTCTGATTATTTAGTATGGTTCCTGAATCTGTTCTCTTAAACTATGAATTGTCTGTGTACTTTGAAGGGTTTCCATGTCTTTGAAAGGAGCAGTTGGACTTTTTTATCATAAAGAATTCTCTAGCTTTTTACTCTATGTGACACTGCTCCCAAACACGTTATTTAACTGATGTGGATTACAGAAAATGTTTGGCTTTGGAAACACTTCAAAGAAGGCAAATTCCACAGGAGACAGGATTTCTGACTAACACAACACAGTCATGTGATCTCTTGACCACAATTTTCACAAAGGCATATCACAAAAACCTCTGACACCTGTCATTTTCAGAGAACAAACAAACAAATAACAGCATACTGCCTGAACAGAAGCGGGATGAATTATATGCTTATGTTTCAAGTTTTTACCCCAATCCCCTTAGTTATGAGTGTTAGTTATGATGTCTTCTTAATTTGTTTTTACAACCTGAATCTTTCACTGCCCATGTATCAGATTTGATTCTGTGTATCACTTTCCTACCCAACATTACTGCAGCTTTGGCATATGTCTACTAAACACATTGTCTACATGAGGTATTAAAGTTTCTCTGAGAAAACCAAGTCCATTTTAATATTTTAAACAAAACTTTAAGAGAAAAACATACATTCTGGGTAAGAATGGCAAAGACTTGCAGTAATGTTTAACCTAATGACACTGAGTTTGAAAGCTACTGTTTGCTAACAAACCTTACTGATGTTTGCCAATGAATAACTTAATGTAAAATCTGAGCATATACAATTAGCAAAACATCTAACATTTGTGGAATTAGGTAGAAGAGTTTCTCATGTATTTAATTTCAGGTTAATTTATAATTCAATGATACATAAATACATTTATGATATATATATGTGTAATTATGCAATGAAATGCATCTTAATGCATAAGAAGGATATTGTGAATATAATTATGATGGTAATTATATGGGTTTACTTACAAAGTAGATATCTTGCAACATGAAAAGTAATCATATCTCACTAGTCATCTGTGGCTTACACCTGTAATCTTACCTACTCAGGGGGCTGAGGTCTTAAGTTTGAGGTTTGAAGCCAACCCAGGCAGGAAACTCTATGAAACTCTTATCTCAACCATCCAAAGAACAGAAGTGGATATGGCACCTTCACCCAGGCCCTGACATCCAGCCTTAACAATAATTTTAAAAAGTAATCATACCTGCTTATCTAACTTTAGTTATATCAGACTTAATGAGATTCAGGATATATAATTTGGTAAGTATATAACAATTTTTAACACTAGTAGAGGGAGATGGTTTGAAGTTACAACAAATTAAACATAGAAAGCTATTGTGCATGACTTATTTCATTGTCAGAAGAGGGACTAAAGCCATAATCTAAGCCAGCAAACTAATGAGTACTCAATGTTCTGTTCAAAGAGATGGAAAGTGGTGATTAATGCAGGCAGAAGGGAAATCTCTTTCCACAGCTCATGGCTCAGGCTCACAGAATGACCTGTTTATGTGTTGGATACAGAGTTTCTATCACGTGCAGCACAAAATCACATCCATTTTACAAGGGAAAAAATCTAATTTGGAGCTGGGTTTTGGGGTACAGAAAGAAAGGAATAGGCAAGACCACTTTACATTTCTACTTAACTGTATTTAAATACAATTGTGAGATAAAAATTGGTGAAAACAAAGCAAAGTTTGCATTATCAATTTAAAGATAAATGCAAAACTATATATATGGACATATATATTTGGTGTTAAAGAAAGAAAAACTTAAATATAATCTACACTTAGTATTGAAATTTTAAGTATTCTTTCTACTAAAGTAATTATTAGTATAAGTTCCTTAAGAATATTGTAAGTAATATTTTCACTGTATGATTGTTTCAAAATGTCAGACATGGTTCTATAATCATCCTATACAATAACTCATTTCGTTTACATAAGAATCCTGTGTGTTGGGAGAGATGGAGGAGAATGACAAAATGGGTGACATTGATCAAAATGAAAGTACTCACAAACTGAAACCCTTTTTACAACTACTTTAAAATAATTCAAAATTAAGAATATTATATGAACAAGACTATGATAGTCCCATTAAGATATGAGGAATCTGGGCTGGGAAGGTGGCTCAGTGGTAGAGCGCTTGCCTTGCATGCCTGAGGCCCTGGGTTCCATTCCTCAGCACCACATAAGCAAAAAGAAAAATGCCGGAAGTGGTGCTGTGGTTCAAGTGGTAGAGTGCTAGCCTTGAGCTGAAGAGCTGAGGAACAGCGCCCAGGCCCAGAGTTCAGGCCCCACGACCAGACCCAAAAAAACAAAAAACAAACAAAAAAAAAGATATGAGGAATCTGTAACATGAAAGAATACAAGCTACTATTATTATGCTAAAATATATTTTGTCTTTGAAAATTTTCCTTATAATTTTCTAATTTATTGGTAAATATCCACCAAAATATCCACCCATTCCAGTTCTGGCTCAGCTTCTAAAAGTGGCTGAACAAACTAATCATTACACAATAAATTAAACTCTTACTTCATTAAGCTACCTCAAAAACAAAAAAAAAATCAAGGTATAATTAAAATATGGGAATTTATAAGTCAGTGGCATTTAATTCTAATTTATCCTCAAAAATTACAAATGCCACTGTGGAAGGCTGTTTGTGAGAAGACCATTTCTTAGCTAGGTGGTAGTCTCTGAAGGGTCTTGTATTTCTCTGTAGTTGTGTTGGCAAATACTAACATGACAGACAGCACACCTCTGTGAGTGTCGCTCAAAGGACAACATCAGGAGCTGAAAAGGGCATTAACTTCAACTTTAAATTTCATTTTCCCCCATTTAAATTAGATTTTTTACGTTATTTAAATGTAATTTTATTACATTTACTATATTACAGTGACACTTGAAGTATGGCTATTGTATGTGTCTGCCTCGCCTCAGGTACAATATAAACTGAAGCTTATAACTCAGCTTTGAAAATTAGCTCATGAATCAAAGGAGATATAAAGTCTAAGCTTCAAAACTCATCTTTATTTACCAGATTTGCAAGAAATCCATTTGGCTTTTTATTAATATCAGTAGTTATTTTTGAAAAATCAGATTTTGATTTTCTTTACACTATTAACCATTCCATTTGCCAGACACTGCTTTTCTGAGCTATTTATACCATGCCACAGCATTTACAACTAAAATACAAATCATAAAATTACCAATAATGCATTTTGAAAGCATTTCTCTGCAAGTTCACGGCATACCTATATGAACTTTGCAACAAACTTTCCTATTTAAAAATTTATTTAATACTCAAGACTATAAGGAACAGTGAAAAAGATTAAATACATTGTTAAGAAACATTTCATGAGATTAACATACTTAGTTTTTATAATATGCTGGAAATCACCCTGAACATTTTCATCCCAGAGCTCAGATGTATTCATTCATTTGCATTCCATACAATGTTTTGTGCTTCCACCAGGTGCAACGATGTGATGCTTCACAAGACATGGAAGACATAAATGATCCTTGTGAAACAAGAAATCACATGTTCTACATGTTATAAAAGGTCAATCAACTCAAGATGGACATAAATTGAGTGGGTGTTAGGTGGATAAGGGCTTCTTCAAAATAACTTTTAAGATTTGGAAGATGGACAGGAATTCCATTTGAATGGTAAAAGATCAGAGAGATTGGAGGAAAAGTTTAGTGATACAAAGAAGAGCAGGGTAAATGCAGAGAGAGCATGTTCACTAGGGTTGCAGAAAGATATCCAATTTTGTTGAGGCCGAACAACTAGCACAGAGCAGAAGAGGCCAATTCAGATGGCATGGGAAGTTAGGAATACTCAGAAAGAAACCTTCACACCTTAGCAGTACCCCCTGAACTTTATTCCAAGAGAATCATCTTTTTGGGCTACCCCAGAAAATAGCATAGTCACGTTTACATTGCAACCTCTCAGGGTATTCCAGATGGGAGAGAGTGTTGGGACCATCAGGTAAAAAGAGATGAACAAATAATGGGAATTGGGACCGAGAAGAGCAGACAATATCCAAACATATCTAGAAAGCTAAATTGAAAATGAAAACATACTGATTTGGGACATGAGATAAAGGAAGAAAACAAGAAATTTACATTTATTTCTCCATTCAAATATATAAGTGTACTAGTGTTTTTTTTTAAATAGATTAAAAGAAAAACAGAATAGAAGTTGTTGGAATTAAAGGATAATGATTCTGCTTGAGACACATTGGTGTTGGCAAGCCAGAAGTTTTCTAACTTAAAAAGAAACAAACTATTGCATGGAATGTGCGATTAAGTTGACACACTGCTAATTTAATTTTAGTTTTACTTTGATTTATTCATTGCATATTGTTATCTAAAATGCAGGTTTTAAAGAGAGCTAGGTTAATCTTGAGTTAAAGAGGATACAAGATGATTGAGCTATGGCTCAAGTGCTAGAGCACTAGCTTTGAGCACAAAAGCTCAAGGATAAAAACCAGAACCTGAGTTCAAGCCCAAGACCAATCAAATGAACAACAACAAAAAACTGTAAATAAAAGAATGATTATTCAAGAATGATTATATAGAATTTAGGATTTTTAAAGAAGTACAACCTCAATTTATATCACCCACTCATGTTATTTTAGCAAAAGACTTATTTTCTCCCTTATCACATTTTTGAATTTCCAATTACTATGTTATTTTTATTTTGGAGAAAAAGAAGAAACATGATTAAAATTAAAATAGTGAAAGTTCCAAGACAGGAGATACATTTTCTGTTTTACTTTCTATCTATACAAAAATCCCCGAATAGTATAAGAAACTTATGGGCTGGGAAGGTGGCTCAGTGGTAGAGAGCTTGCCTTGCGTGCCTGAGGCCCTGGGTTCGATTCTTCAGCACCACATAATATTCAAATTGCAATTAAAATATCAATATAAAACTAAGACATCATCTTAACTAATTTGAGAAGAAAATACTTATGACAAAACTATGTTTTAAACAATGTTAAATGTAGTAAAATATTAAGCTTTGGTCTAATTCTTCTCAATATAAAACGATAAAACTATAATTAATCCATCATATTTCATGTAAATTTAGTTCAGATTATACTGAAAATTTTGAACTAGAATTCCAGATTGGCAACTGCATTTTCACACATGTAATACTCCATACCTTGGATTATTGGTCAAAAAAGAAAAGTGAAAAACCATTTTAATGTCATGATAAAATTTCATGTACTTAATTATACCTCCTGAAGTTAATTACTGAAACTTTTTTGAGAATTACCAATACTTAGAACCTAAATATATATTGACAATTACTAATACCTGGATACATATGTAAAAAGCGTAGGTATAACAATATAAACCCCTATAATTTATATCTATGTGTGTCTGTATGTGTCTCTGTGTGTCTATAAATATTTAAGATTAACAAATTTTTCCACAAAATTAACATGACTAAAATGAAAGTTATTATTTTAATAGTTCATTTCAATCTACTTAATCTGTAGTATTTTCTATCAACATAGACCAGATATACAGTTGAAAACTAGTTGATAATCCTGACAGTATTTTAGCTTTGGAGGAACTCAGAAATTTTGGTCTACAGACTTTAATTCTCAAATAAAATAAAATTTCAGCCTCTCCAATAGAAACATAGCAGATTAAAAACAGACATAAAATAAAATAAATTGTGAAGTTGGAGTTGATCCTAAGTTACATACTGATAAAGGCCAATTTATATCTTGTTTAGAAAAGGGTCACCCCAATACTTTCAAGGCTTGATGCCTGCAGCAAATCTCTTGTTATTTACAGAGAATAAACAGGCATAAACTCATTTTCTTAATAAGCTTCTTCAATTCTTCAAATAGTTCTAAGAAATGCATAGGCTTGCCTTCATTAACAAGTACACAGATAATTCAAAGTATGGCAGTGTCAGCTAAATAATATTTGATCCCCAGGATGCTAGAGATGAAATTTAAGGAGCTAGAGAAATATATGTAGTAATAAATTTTAGCAATTCTTATGGTTCTGGGTGAGCTTAAAGAGGTTTATATGAATTTAAATAGCTGACTAGAAAAGAAAAGGCACTGCCTCATAAAAAAAAAACACACAAAAACTTCATTTTCTTCTTTTAAATAATGTGTAATTTTCTCCAAAATAAAGAATATGTGGTAACTGCAGAAACTCAAAAAATAAAGTTAGCCTGATATGTTTACCTAGAGACAACTATTAGTAGTTTTCCCATTTTCTAGTCTGTAAAATTTGAAGACATTAAATATTACCAGGCATCACATATTAACAATATTATATATAAGCTGGCACTGGTGGCTCACACATGTAATCCTAGCTACTCAGGAGGCTGATATCTGAAATCATGGTTCAAAGCCAGCCCAGGCAGAAGGTACCACGAGATGGGGCTCTTATATTTAATTATCTACCCAAAGCCCAAAATTTAACTGTGACGTGAAGTGGTAAAATACTAGATTTGAGCATAAGTTCAGGGACAGTGCCCATGCCCTCAGCCCCAGACGGCACAAAAAACAACAACAAACAAACAAAAAACAATATTATAAACTGAGTGCCAGTGGCGGACACTTGTAAACCTAGCTACTCAGGAGTCTGAGATCAGGGGATCACAGTTTGAAGCCTACCCAGTCAGGAAAGTCCTGGAGATTCTTATCTCCAATAAACTACTCAGAAAAAGCCAGAAGTGGTGCTGTGGCTCAAGTGGTAGAATAGAGTACTAGCCTTGAGCACAAAGAGGCTCAGGGATAGAGCCCAGACCAAGTTCAAGCACCAAGACTGGCGAAACAAACAAAAAAAACAAAAAGCAAAACAAAAAAACAGTATTATAGTCCAAATAAAATATTTTAAATGTCTATTTTATAAAATAGTTGCAGGGAGATGAAAACAAAGTTTTCAGTATTAAAACTAAGCATTCACTAGTTATAAATATACTTGTGTACTAGTTTTCAGATTAGGAATTACATGCTGTTAATATAAGCATAATTTGATCAATGCTATGAAAGTCATCACAGGCATGATTGCATTTTGGGCCAACGGTAGGGCTCATAAGATAGTTCACATTCCCAGTAAGTGAGACCATGAGCAGTACCACCAAACAAGGACAAACTCTCCTGTCTTGAGCCCTTTTAAGAATCAAGGTTAAATTGTTACTGCTTCTCTCATTTTCTCCTACTTCCTCTCCTCCGACTCCCCACCCTCCTTTAAGTTCATTTCCAACATAGTGTCTTGTGATTAAAATTGTTGTATTGATTTAGAAAGAAAAAAAGAACCAAGGTTAAATTTTCTAGGATTTCTAAGATGCCATTCTATTAAAATTTAAATATATTTGTCTCTTCAATTTTGCTTATTTTTGTTCCTCTTTCTCTTTTTTCTCTTTGCTTTTCAAATTAGTCCTTTATTTTACAACGAAGTGCTATTTAGAAGTTCTATTACTAGCTGTGTTTTCTCCTTCTGATGTATCAAAGGGCATATTTAAGTCATATATTAGACACACATTACTATTATTGCTATTTCAAGACACATACTACACTGTGTCTTGAAATAAGTTAGTAAACAGAGGATCATGTGATGACCTTGATAAATCGTGGTGGTTGGGAATCTGATGTAGTCAAAGCTCTTTAGAAACTACTTCAATTAAGTAAAAATGTTAGTAAATTACCCATGTGATCGTTCCCGTGATGTAACATTACAAAGGTAATGAATGTGGTAGGTTATGAGGGTTAGTTTTTATAGAGTAAGAATAACCATAAATAGATATGAATGACAAAGTTCCCAAATAAGTCTAAGCAAAATTTCTGTGTTAAATATTACCAAATTTGCTGGGCGCCGGTGGCTCATGCCTGTAATCCTAGCTACTCAGGAGGCTGAGATCTGAGGATCACAGTTCAAAGCCAGCCTGGGCAGAAAAGTCCGTGAGACTCTTATCTCCAATAAACCACCAGAAAACCGGAAGTGGCGCTGTAGCTCAAGTGGTAGAGTGCTTGCCTTGAGCTGAAGAGCTGAGGGACTCCAGCCAGAGAGTTCAAGCCCCACGACCGACAAAAGAAAAAAAAATTCCAGCTGATCATATAACTCATATTAAATAAAACAAGTTTAAGTAAATATAATGAGTTAGATTATTCTAAAGGCATTTTTCTAATCTTTAACACTTCATCATACAAATATCTAACAGTTAAACCGGGCCCCGGTTGGCTCACGCCTGTAATCCTAGTTACTCAGGGGCTGAGATCTGTGGATAGCGCTTCAAAGCCAGCCCGGGCAGGCAGGAAAGTCCGTGAGACTCTTATCTCCAATAAACCACCAGAAAACCGGAAGGGGCGCTATAGCTCAAGTGGTAAAGCACTAGCTCTTGAGCTGAAGAGTTGCAGAAACAGTGCCCAGGCAAGAGTTCAAGCCCCTAGACTAACAAAAAATAAAATAAAAAAAATATATATGTATATATAACAGCCAATAACTTTATAACTGTTGAACCAGGTTGTGGTAAGAGGATAAGGATTTCAGGAAAATAAATCGTCCATACTATGAAGGGGGAAATAAAAACTAGGTAAAATACTTGGCTTATACACAAATGAAATTTATAGCTTTTATTCAGGTACAATTATGTGTCCCCAAAAAGGGTATGATTTATTCACAGCAATGGACTTTTACAAAGACTATTAATCATAAGCAACAAATATCTTCCTTAAGTAACATTATGTGTTACATATGAACATATGAATATTATGTTAACTAACAAAGATGAAAATGTACTATGTTTAAAAATCACACCTGTAATTGTAGCTACTCAAGAGGCTGAGATCTACCTTAGGCAGGAAATTCTGTGAGACTTTCATATCCAATTAACCAGCAGAAAGCTGGAACTAGAGCTGTGACTCAAGTGAGAGAGCACAAACTTTGAGAAAAATAAAGCTATTGGATAGGACCTAGACCATGGGTTCAAGCCCCAGGACAGGCATATAACAACAACAACAACACACAACAAATAAAACTTGTATGGCTGAGCAGTGATGGCTCACACCTATAATTCCAGTTACTCAGGAGGTAAAACTTGAGAATCAAGGTTCCAAGACAACCGGAACATACAAATCCTCCAGACTTTCAGCTCCAATTAGCCACCAGAAAGCTGGAAACAGAGGTGTGGCTCTAACGTAGAAGACCAACCATCAGTGAAGAAAGACAAGTAAGAGTTGAAAACCCTGAGTTCAAGGCACAAAGAGAGCACTTTAAAAAAAAGCAAGCAAGCAAGCTTGAGATTGAATCTAACCAGCTATCTGATCTTAAGTAGATGGTTTAGTATTTGAGTCTCGGTACTCTTATGTAAGCAAATAAATAGAGTTCCTTGACTACCTCACTCTGATTAGTCTGTCTCATTTGTATAACCTCAAAGTAAAATTCAGATCTTCAAACCATCAGTTACAATTGGCATGTCTCACATATGTCTATGACTATTTGGTTGATGTCTTTTTCTCTTATGCTCTAAGAGAGTAAGTTTCGAATATGCCTAGGGCCATATTAGTTTGCACTCAGTACTATTTAATCTATTCTCTACCAGAGTGCCTAGTACAAATTAAGTACTCAATATATATTTGTGGAATAAATTAATGTATATTAAACATTTTATAAACATAATTTTACTAACTCATAAAATAATACTATTATATTTATCTCTAGTTTATAAAGAATATAAATATCAGGTTAAATGTTTTTTCCCAAATCATGCATCTGATCATTATTGAATTCCAGTAGTCTGTTGTTTTAATAAATTTTAAAACTGGAGCTTTGTTTTAAAAGTCTCAGTGCTTCATAGTTCAATACCAATGTATGTATTATTGTGTTCACATTTTAAAATAATTGGCTGTTTGTATTCTACACTATCTAGGCCATCCTGTGACAAAATATAAATATGCCATTATATTACCACTGGAACAAACTCTTTAATAAAATTGATCTAACACCTATGCGGTAGAAATGAGAATCTCTGACAGACACCAGTCGCTCAGGTATGTTATCCTAGCTTCTCAGAAAGCTGCGATCTCAGGATTGCAGTTTGAAGCCAGCCCAGGCAAGGAAAGTCCTTGAAACTCCTTATCCCAAATTAACCACTAAAAGCCAGAAGTGGAGCTGTGGCTCAGGTGGTAGAATGCCAGCCCTGAGAGGAAAAAAATTGAAGGACAGTGGCCAGGCTTTGAGTTCAAGCTCCAGCATCAGTACAAAAGCAAACAAACAAATAAAGAGTGAAAAGTTCTGGGCCTAGCATGAAAGGCTGCTCAGAATATAGATCTTGCTTAACCCATTTCCAATAATCCTCCTAAGTAGCATTCGTCTGAAGTGTACCATAAAACTGAATGACCCTCAACGTTCTTTGCTGTCTTTGTGCACCTTCATTTTTACCCACAATCCATTCCTCGTTTTCTTCACAAGGCCAATCAAATTGTTTTCCTGTGAAACCTCCCGTGACAATTTGGACTAATAACATCACTGTCTCTCCTCTTTGAACCCTTATAGCACCTCTGCCAGAGTACAAATTCCTTCTGTTCTACAATGTCAAAAACTCAACGGTTTAAAATGGTGCCGATTTTCCAACTCCATATTCACAACTGAAGTTAAAGCATCTTGTCTCATAGGAACATTTATCACAACTGTGTTCATATAGTGCTTGGGCAGAGGTTTACATACAAGCGTGAATATTTCTGGATGATGTAGTGAGAAAGGAGTGAGTGGGTTGTTCATGAAACCTATGAAACTTCAAGAGACAGCAGAAAGGATATTGTTAATACATCAATTAGCATCATTTCCCTCTTACCTCCTTGCTTGCACAAACCAATCCCAACATGTTTTTATAGAGATGTATTTTTTAAAATGAGCTTTGTTTTTACTGATTAACAAAATCACACCTTCTTTGGTTCCATTTTTTTCTCTTTGGGATTAGTGGACAGACCCAGGATTTCATACATGTGAGGTAAGTACTCTATCACCAAGCTAGATGTACAGCACACACACACACACACACACACACACACACACACACACATATATATACATATATATATATATATCTTATAGAATCCTTGAGATAGCAAATATCTACTTTGGGAAAACATTAAAATCTGACAGAAGCAGTTAAATAGACTTCTCACTGAGAAGCTATTATATGCATTTTTTTCTTAATACACAGGCTGATGTATTCTAAGTAAAAGGGAGTTCAAAAGTATAACTATATTAGGTCATATTTCACCATGAATTCAGCATATTTCACCAACCTATGGAATTTGTTACATACACTTCAGAAATTAGGTTAGAAATGCATTTACCACACACACACACACACACACACACACACACAAACATGAATGTGTGAAAGCCCTGATTTCATACACTCTAACATGCAGGATTTTTTTTACATTGGTTTTTCTATTGTTAATTGTATTAGAATATACTTCACAACTAAAAATACATCTGTTTGGGGAAAATTAGGAAATCTAAAGGCAATCATCAACTAGATGTATCCATTAAGTATTTTATATGGTACTTTGCTTCAACACTGTTCATTTCTCTACTATTGCACATAAAAGTACTTATTATCCCATTAGTTACGATAGTGTGAGTTGAAAAAATATTTTAAAATTCCTTCAATTGTTATATTCAAAGTCAACTATAATGATTTTGAATAATAATGTATCTGTATTGCAGTTTATCTCCAAACATAAAGATGTTTAAAGAAATTAGTGCAGTTTTTTAAAAAATGTCACAAATATGTTTTTTTCAGGGCTATTCACAAATGGTGAAGAGACCTGGAAATACATATTTTTCAAGATCAATGGTAAACTTGACATGACTCTTCAGGGCCATAATCATTGCAATGTGTCTATACAGAACAATGTATCTTGCTGATATCAGTTAAAACTCCATCATTACAGATGCTAGTTCAGGGTAGTACAAGTTAGTTTCTTCATTGCCAGAAAAAATGCATTTTTGCATGGCCTTTTTGAACTGTCATTTTAGGTGTTCATTATAAAGATTTTTCCTAATTATTTGTTTCAAAACAGAAAATATGCTATATGTATATATGTTTAATTTTAAGGCAATTTTGCAATCTTTACAATAAATCCACATAACTTTGATCTAATAGTTAAAAGAAAATGTCAAAAGTTCTTCTAGTTAGATATATGAACATATTCTTTATGCCTTCATATTTTAAATTGTCTTTAAGATGTTTAATTTATTGTTAACATACACTTTATACACCAACCAAATAGCTAGGCTATAATAACTCACATAACTATGAAAAGCTGTGGGGTTGAATATGCTAAAAGTTTTGATGACTTATTGAGAATAAAAGCTAAGGACTATTAAGAATGAAAGCTAAATACTGAAGATAAGAGTAAAGCATTATGTGAACAAGAACAGAATTTAAGATTTCTACATGAAATTTTTTTATAAAACAACA
>NW_012267264.1:11139694-11147194 GCF_000151885.1 Dipodomys ordii
AAGGCTTTTTTAAAAAACTATTTTTTCAGTGAATATAAATCAGCATAGCATACTAACAAAGATGTAGTTATTATGAAATACCTGTTATATTATCAATTTAACTTTTAAACATATTTCAGCATTAGAAACATTTCACTATTAATGATCTAGTAGTAGGAAAATTAATGGGAATATTTTATTAATCTCATTTTACTCCACCAATCCATTAAGGACTTTTTGATCATTTGTTGATCATTAAGGATTTATTGCAATGTATTTGACAATATCAAACCTCTTTCCTATATGCATGGGTCATTTAAGTAAAATTACACAACCCCTCTATAAAAGTACAAAGCAATAAATATTAAGATATACATTTTATTTCCAAAACAAACTATATTCTGCCAGTTCACAGCAAGCAAAATTTTACATTTTACATCAGTCATGATGTTCCACCTTACATTTCTAAATAAGATTTATTGACCAGCAGTGATTAGTGACTTGATATTGGTTGTGAAACATCACATTTAAATAACAACATGCAATGGTAAATCTATAAAATCATCTCACTTTTTCACTTTCTATGAATTTGGGGTTTTTTAGTAGTGGAAAATATTTGCTACATAGTTCATCTGAAAATTTGAAATTTGTTGGCATTAAAAAACAATAATCACATTAATTTTATACAAAAGGCATACTAAACCTTAACTAAGTTAAAGGCCTAGTCTAAAAAATATACTCACAGAAAAACAAAAATAAAGTCAATTACCTCAGGATTCCAACTATGGAAATATAGCTAGAATAAGCAAAGGAAGGGACATTTTAAAGGGTTTTGCTTGTTTACTGATTAAAATATTACATTCCTTCCTGTGGATACTTTCTAAAACATCTAGGTGACACCTACCTCACCCACTGTGTCAAACCACTTTTTCAAAGGTACTCCATAACTCCATGACTAAAGTTTCAAAACCCTGCAATGGACTTAACTTTTATATTTAGTCCTGTTCATAATTTACATGAATGAAATGTGTAGAACAAAGTACACGTCAAGTTCAGATTATAAACACACCTTATAGGCCTATTCATAAAAGCCTCATGAGTGCTATAACATATGGCCAAATTTTACTGCTTTATGTTTATTTAAGATCTAATCAGAGATTTGAAGAAAAAGAAAGTTTTGATATTTCCTCTTAGAATCTGTCTATTAGTACACAATTTTGATGTTCATTTTCAATTGTGATTTTCACAGTACAGCTCACTGGATCTCAAGCAAAATATAATCTAGCTATAATAAATGCTTACAACACTTACAGAAGAGAGTTAGTAAAAAATGTTACAGCACTACATTGATATTTCCTAAAAATACAGTTAAAAAAAAAGAAGGGGACTATCATGAAACCTTCATTTATTAATCTGCAAAATAAACTAGTTCTTGGACTCAGAGGTAGAATTTAATTCCCATGCCTATTAATGCAAAATATTTCCAAACAAAATTAAACTTGCCATCCTACTAATTATTATCTATGAAAATGATACACTTCTAAAATAATACCAACCCCATTCAAAGTGTTATGTCTAGCTATTTTAAAAGATTATTCTCAAAAACAATGTTCAAGGGTAGGTATTATTCTATCCATCTAACTTTTAAAATCATGTTTTTATTTAAAGTAATGAATCTAATAATTTTTCTCTAGGGTAGGCATTTGCTCCAACTTTCAAGTTCATTTTCTCATTGTAGCTTACCTTTAAAATGAGAATGATATATCACTTAATTTGAAGCACTTTAGTAATAATTCATTATTTTAATAGATTTAATTTCATTCACTTTTTATGTTTAGTCTAAATGAAATCCAGAGGTTTTAAAAATAGTCTTTGTTTTAGGACAACTAGAACCTTTTTCAAACAGGTATGTTCTTCTGGGCTAATATATGCTTTGAAAGCTTTCTATTCTGTCATTGTTTTTACAGACTGCAGTCAGTAAAGATATGCATGTCTATTCTTTGATAGAAAGAAATTTTCACTGACAAAAAGAATCTGTCTCATAAAAAGGAGAGTAGACTTCTTAGGACTCTGATTCTATTTTTTAGTTGTTTATTTTTCTAGATTTAGAGAACACAATTGCATTTTCTGAGACACCAGAACACAAAAACTGTTCTTTAATGTCCCTGAAGGATGCACATACAAATTATTCTTGAATAAGTTTCCAAGAAAAGCAACATAGACTGTCAGGCTATTTATGCATTTCACCATCTCTCCTCAGAGTTCAACTAATTAATAGCTAATATTTGCAACCCTCACAGGCAAGCATCTGTGTTGTGAAAGTCCTTGTGGTCCCTTTCACCTTAGCTCAGACTTGGAAGAAATTCATTGTATAAGCAAGTATCAAGTAATGTGGCCCTCTGGTGGAAAACCAAATATCACGTTCTGCAGCACAATTTTAGACAGTGAACTAAAACTGTAAAATATTTGTTACAAAGCTTTGTACAGTACCTTTCCAAAAAAAAAATCATCCTGTGAACTTAATTAATATCCTGACACCTGAAGGGCAATAGGTACTGGTATGACGTAACTAATAGGAAAATAAATCCTTTTACTCATCTCTTAATTCATGTTCCAAAGAATCCCAAATTCTCAGCATCCTTAGGTTTAAAATAACATGCTCAATGTGCTATGAGCACATCTCTCCCATTTAAGAAAGCAGGCGCATCTGTTTTAAGTAAGCACTGAGGGAAACAAAACTTACCTGCTGTTGTTGCAGATGCAGCAGCTCTACTGTGCTTACTTCAGAGCTGGTGTCACCACTTGATCTTCCATCTCGGCTGCCAGCATCTAATTGGCTGCTTAGAGTGCTCATTCCATTTTGATTCATTGAACTGTTGCTTATTGTCTCTGTCGCAGATTCCTGCATCATGACTTAATACCTAAAAGTGATTAAGAAGTATCAATTAACACACGTTACACCTTCACACTTCCATTATCAAGATGTCCCTCTCTGCCAATTACAGAGACAGCATCTTTAGAAAGAAGAGGGGGGGGGAAGCCTTGAATAATCATTTACTAAGAAATGCAATCCAAATTCAGCTTGCAATCCAAATTCATGCAGATAGTAATCACTGAAATTAGGGTTTCTGTAAGTAATTTTTGTGTGCTTACATTCAATAGCCAAAGTAACACACCATACATATAGTATGGCCAATAGCATTTATGAACGGCCACATTTTAAAGTCTACCCATAAAACCAGCTTAAACGAAGGCACAATTGCACACTCTGTTCTCTGTTTCCTATTATCTACCTTTGAAAACCATGCATGACTATCCAGCCTTATTTTAAATGTTCACTATCTTGATTCTGTCAGAATTTTACAGCACATCTTATGTAAGGCTGTTGTTTAATGATGCACAGCTAATCATACAAAATTAAAATTTTGTAAGGGTATTACAAATCATATGGTATCAACCAATGATAAATAGTATAATGGGTTTCTCTCTCTCTTTTTTGTGACTAAATAAAATTTTGCCTTGGAGGCATTTTAAGAAAAAGCTCCTGCTGCAAACACGTCAGATATTGCCTATTTTTTTAATCAAACACCTCATATTCATTTATTTTTCTGACATTTAAAACATTTAATACTGTCCTTCCTGGGAAGTAATTAAGCTTATGCATGAGCAGCAATCAAACTGTTCACTTGAAGATGACTTAAAACTCAATTTTAACATAGGCAAATAAATGAAAGATATAAAATTAATTTTCCAGGCATGTATTAGATATGAAAGCTGGAAATAAAATCTATCAAGAATATCACTAATGATTGTGCTAAAAACAGCATAAATTATGCATATTACCTTCTCTACAGTAATAAATGTTTTATCATTTTCACTGCATAAATATACTGTACTTTCAGGATAGCAATGAGATGTCCTGCCAAGATCAGTGGAAATCCTTGCAGTAAATAAAGATCCAATGTGCTCTTACAAACCAGAATTTCACAGTATATCTTGAGTGTATAGTTTAGAAAGATCAGTTTGGGCTCTCAAAGACATCTGAATCCTACTCTATAAGGTAATAAATGCACTTCCCTGTTTTACTTCTGCGGACAGAATTTCAGAAACAGCCTGGTTGCGCCTGTGACTTTAATAGGAATGAATGCTACCTAGACAGTGGACTTTACCTCAAGTAAAGAAGACATTAAACTTAACACTCAATCTAATTATTTTCTACCTGATTCCATTTTCTGAAACTTGGTCTTATTTCAAGACTTTTGTCTATTTAAAACTTTGAAATGTACTTATTATAAAGCAAATAAAAGCTTAATATATTCTTCCTGTCAGAGAGAAATCAGTTTCAGCAGATATCTAGTAATGGGGGATCACACACACACACACACACACACATACACCTACTTACACAGAGAAACACAAACAGGTATCTAATAGATACTTCCCGATGCTGAAAATTATTAAAATTAATAGTATAGCTTAATTGTTTTAACAGATATTTTCATCAAAGACTAAATTCTTAGATTATTTTTGCAATTCTAAAGAGTCAATGAAAAGACATACTGATTTATGACACACTAGCCGCAGTGGCTGAGGTAGAAAAGCAAGTCAGTATAATAGAAATCACACTTACAACTTAAAGCTGTTCAGATAATAAAAGAGCAAACCACACACACATACACACACACACACACACACATGATTATGAAGTGATTCCTGCAACTAAACAACTTTTAAACAAAATGAGCTCATGAATAAATAGGGGTTTTGTTAAACATCTTATTGAACATTAACAAAGAAAAATCATATAAATGAAAACTGATACACAGTGATGGATTTTATAAGGGAAAAAAACAAACCTAATACTCTTTTCTGAGATTAGGCGGCTAATAAGTATTCAAATTAGGCATAAATTTTACATGCACAATGTTTAAAATATTCAGAGAAAGGGTCTGATTGCTTTTACTAGTTGTATGAAAATTATAATTTTGATCCTCTCCAACTGTAGAAACAGATAGAAATAACTTCTACATATTGCATTTAAATTTTACTTTACACAAAATATCTGAGTTGTATGTCTGGACGTATATGTTTTATCTGATTGCTCAAATTTAGTTGAAATACCTATTGTATCTGGATGAAATTTGCAACACAAAGCATAAAAAGAGAATAACTGTGTCTTCAAATATAGCAAATAGATACAGTATTTAGCCTATTAACCTATGTGTTTTTATGTCATGATCAATTGGATGAATTTAAAAATTCTGTATGAATTACTGTGTTATAATAGAGGTCCTCAAATAAGTATAAATAATCAACAAGCAGAAAATCATGTGTTTAAACCTTTATTACAATTATGAAGAGAGACTTGTGTAACTTCCAATTCTTAACAACTAAAGCGTTTGTTTTTTTTTTTTACTATCCCTTGTGGAATATTTGACTTTATAAAGCCCTAGAGTATAAGTTGTGATTTACATTTTAAGTTCAGTCATCTAAGAATTAAGAAAATAAGACTGTAAATGTGACAGTGCCTTTTGCTCTACAAAAAGGAGCTTCTAATTCAACATTAGCACAAAAAAGGAAAACAACTGTGTAATTAAATGAATATAATATACATTTCCCTTAAAGCAAGGAAGCCTGAAGTGGGTTCACTGTAAAGAAGATATTTCTTCAGGGATAATGAAGATGACTTCTAGTATTTACTAAGTTTTTCCAAGTATCACCTGCACACTTATTTCCCACCAGACGCAATATTTCTACTGAAATGTTTACCTTTAAAAGTATATTTTAAATAATTATAAATTCAGCATATTCTTTCAGAGAGGATGTGCTTGCGATCCCAAACACATTGGACTAAATTATTCATTCTTCTCAATCCTACCACAAACATTTTACAAAAATCAGTGAAAATAAATTCCAGGTCATTAAAGGGGAAGGTGAGTTTGGCAGTCACTATTTTAATGTTTGTCTGGGTGTAAGTTAAACCCTTAAGACTTTCATCAGTTACAACTATTCAGCCACATCAGAAATGAACTCTTCAGATCTTGCACTCAAACGATATAGTTCTACTTTCCTTCTCACATTAAGTTTTCTTTTCTTTCCTTTTCCTTTCTGCCTTTTTTAAGCAAGTCACTGTACAGATAGATACTTATTCTCTACACCACTTCCCTTTTGAAACATTAAACTGACACTGGAACTGACTGCACAAGATTGCATTTTCTCTTCCTAAACAACTTGAATTGAAAGGTTACTTAGTGTAACAATATTTACTTGCAGAATTGTGTTGTTACCAAGGGTATAATGGATGGTGGCTATGCAGGTTTACGCAAGAATGAGTGAAGCATGAGGCATTAGCCATGTGTTTGACATGTTTCAAATTGCTATAATCCAGCATTAAACACACCCAGCAATTCATGCCATTTCTTGCAGCCATAATCTTGAATAAAGCGTGCACAACCACTTATTATATAAATTAGTATATGACTCCCTGTTATAGTCACAACAGTGCTTTTGTGTTTATTTTGCATCAAGATGTAGTCTTTTATTTGTACAAATAGCAGGATATAAAGACATAGCTCAATTAGACCTCCTTACTTTATGATAGGGTACTACTGAATGCTACACTTGTTGGTTTTATTTTTTCCTCTTAGAGTTATAGGTTCTATTGGTATAAAACTGTACCATGTGAAATAGTTATATGCCGGAATGGTAACAGAAACCCGCATAGGTCCTATTCTGCATACAGTGCAATGTTTCAAAGTTCAAAATTTGACCTGGGCAAGTACAGTTAATTGTGTTATCCAAACCACCACAAGGGACACTATTGGTCTTTGTGCCTCACTCAACTTATTTTTCTCTCTTGTCACCTCTCTTGGCTTTATTCTTTCCCTTTCCCTCATTTTCCCTCCTTCTATCCCTCCCTTCCTTCTTTCCTCTCATTCACTCTCTACTCCCTCCCATAGTTGCATGTATGACCTATCTATGATAGGTCAGTTGGTCAATCAAGTCAACCACGAGTGTCAAGGATGTAGGAAAGAAAAAAAATATGCCCTTCCCATCCCCATTGAGGACTATCTCTCTATACAGACATAAACTTAGATGATCAGCACCTTAACATTAAATCTCCTTTCTGTCTGTCATTTTATCATTCAATAATCAAATGAAAGAAAAATATTTTTGTATAAAATGAAGACTACATATTTACACATATACAAAGTTTATAACTTGCTCATTTTTTCTGAAACTTGTTTAGAGTGACATTAAGAGACATTTAATTTATGCCAACCCATATATATGTATACACACACATATATATTAAAATGCATACTTTCTTAAATACAACCTATTTGATCATTTACATATTTGTAAAATTGATCATTAAATATTTATGTAGGTTCATAGAAGAGTGGCCTGTGAAAACCTACTTATACTACAAGGCACATAAATTCACCTCTAAATATCAGCTAAATTCTGATTTTAAAAACTTGATGGTAATATAAAAATCATGAAAGAAAGTAACATTTA
>NW_012267264.1:11157194-11217780 GCF_000151885.1 Dipodomys ordii
TTGTCCGGACAACTGATGGTTTTGAGAAGACTTGGGTGTTCCCTCTAGTGGGGAGGGAGGGGGCTCTATAAGCAAGACACATGGAATGAGATAGGACGCTGATTAAATATCATTCTTGAAAGCAGAACAAACTAACAGAAAGACATGCCCAGTGCTATCAAAACTGTAACACTGTAACAATGAAACCCAAAGTAAATCGGTGGCATTTACTAAATTGCAGCCACCATTTCAAAGAGATAAAAGCTGAAATACATATTTTAGCAAAACACACAGAAACGTGGGAGAGCTGACTGCTTTCTTCTACAAGCAGTACTGTGAAATTCAAAATGGTACAGTCTCCACAGTTGTGAGTGGTGTACTTAAATATCTTCTATTTAATTTCATGTAAAAATTAATATAAAATATGATGGATGGAATTCTGTAGTGCTTAAAATGTGTTGCTGTTTGAGTTACAGGTACATTTTCTCATTGTCAGAAACTTGAGTGGGATAAATTTGCATTTGCATTTGTTTATCTTAATCAGAATTTTAATAGATAGAGGTTTGGAAAAAGTCTGTATTAGTCTGTATATTCACAAACTGCTCCAGTAATTCAGATTTTCAAGACAGCTAGAAAACAGGGTCTATCTTTGGGGATATAGGATTCTGAGTCACAGTGTTGTACTCTGACCATCATTTGAATCTTGCTCCAAACTTGCAATGAAATGATATCCATACCACATTGCTTATATCTGCTGTGTGCCATTGTTTTGATGTATCTTCTCATCATAGGTCCAGAGTTCATTGAGAGTTGAATCTGCTTTAGGTTCAATGTTGTATCAGCTAACACCTATTTAGCCTCCAAATATTTGTTGTATAAATAAATGAATGAATTATTTAATCAGTGAAGATGACAATTGTCTCCAGTGGCTGCTTTTTTTCTTCTATAAATGGCCTACAGTCTAGCACTGTTGTTGAGAAGGATATTTCAGAGAAGAAAGAGTTGACAAATCAAATAAGGGAATATCCCACCTATTGTCAGAAGGTAGCCAGGACATCTTTTCCACAGGCACTGGTAGCTTTTTCTCAAGATAACAGATGTTATTGGCTATTTCATTCAATTCCACAACTAAGTCAATTCTCCAGCTGAATGTGTATGCCTGTAATCCTAGCTTCTCAGGAGGCTGAGATCCAGGGTATCCTGGTTCAAAGTCAGTCTTGTTAAAAAAAAGTCCTCAGGACTCTTATCTCAAAAATAACCAGTGAGAAGCAAGTGATAGCGTGCCATCTGAATAAGCAAGCAGATTGGGCAAAAGGACCTCGCTTCAAATTATAGTACCACATAAATTAATTAATACAAAAAGAAGAAAGTTGGTTTTCATAACGTCTATAGTGATCAATCTCACATGCTCTGCCTTATTTTATATTGCACACAACAAAAGAAATAAGTTTTATCACAAACAAAACACCAAAATGGGAAGTACTTATTGGGAATATACTACATCTAGGCATATTATAAGTGTTTTACATGTACATTTGCATGTACATCTACTTTCTACAGCCAAGCTGAAAAGTAGATAATATTATTATTCTTTCTATAGAGGAGGAGACAGACTCATCTCATATAAGTTGCTCTGGGTCAAATTATCTATTCATCAACTCTTTATTCCCTGAAATGTCTGGCTTATTTCTCTAGCCAACTATATGTGTGGACCATCTTCTATATTCAGAGTGTTGTGTTTGGTGTTGTAGGAGAGAAATTCTTAGTGACACAACATTTAGCATCTACTCAATTAAGAAGTATAGATTAATAAGTATAGATACCCATTTATACCTAAAAAGAAGATCAGATAGAATATGATAAACAAATTCAGAGTATAATACCATGCAATGCGAGTTCTGAACTATCAAAGTAAATCTAAAGAAGTCTATGTGGAGAGGATTCCAATATGGAAAGTAGTCTTTAAAGTGCAGACAGGGAGCCCGGTACCTCGGGTTGATGGCTCATGCCTCTCTAACCCTAGCTACACAAGACTGAGATCCAGAGTATTTTGGCATGGAACTAGCACATGCAGAAAAGTCTGCTAGACTCCATCTCAGAAACAAGCCATAAAGCTGGGTTGGAGGCATGGCTCAAGTGATAGAATACCAGCCTTCAGCAAGAAAAGCAAGCAAATGCGATGCCTTGAGTTCAAGTACAGGGGGTGAAGAGAGTAAAAGCAGAGATTTTGATAAAAGAAAATGTATTTGAGAATGATACAGAGATATAAAGCTAAAGATATAAGGATGAGCTGTTCTGAAGTAGTACTGTCTCCTTAGACAAGCTTATAGTTCAGAGTAACTGGAACAGATTTAGTCAGTGATGGAACATAGCAGATTAAATTAGATCTGAAACTACAGGTATTAGAAGAAAGAGTCCACACTGTATTTAGAGCTGAAGAGGGATGAGATTAGAGGTGCTTTAGGAAAGTTAATTTTAACCAATGTATGAATTAAACTCAAGAGGTAGAAACTAGAGAAGATAAGATTGATTGCAAACAACTCCCCAAACTCAGTAATGTATGTATTCCATTCCCTTGCATTTTACAGAAGAAACTGAGGTAAAGGAAGGGTCCATAATTTGTCAGAGAGACACACCCGGTTGATAATTAAGATTGGGGAAGATTTAAGAGTTAAATATTTAATGCAAGAATCACATTTAGAAAAATTTATTGAGTTTATTCTTCACTAAAATTAACACTTTTTGTCCAGTTTCTCATAGAAGTATGAAATTGTTTTTCGTATGATGGAAAAATGCAAGAAGACACTCATAGCACAGTATTGCCCATAGCCCTTCTGTGCATGTTTAGCACTTTGCACACTTCATCTGAGAAGCTGAGCTAAGTTAGAGACATTATCACACACTGAATAAATAAGTAATCCAACTGTATCAATAGATAGAAAGGAAATAATAGACAATCATATAAGGTAGTCTGTAAGCATTATGTTACTCAGCAAGTCTTAATTAATTGAAAATATATCGATTTAAGGAAATATAACTTGCAAAATGTGTATAAAAATTGATCTAGATTTAAAATAATAACATTTTTCCAGTATGAAATATTAGAGTGACATGTTTAACAAGAAATGAACTCATTACCTTACACATGTAACTGTAACCCCTCTGTACAGCATCTTTACAATAAAGTTAAAAAAATACTAGAGTGAGTTTATGGAGGTAGCTCAGTAGAAAAACATTTGCCTACCATGTGCAAGGCCCTGGATTCAATGCCCAGCAACATACATATTACAAACATACATACACATACATACATACACATATGCATACATTCACATCAATACACAGAAAAAACAGTTAAAATGCTAAGTAATGTTAAGTAAATAACACACTTCAACTTCTGTGTTAAAAGTCTTGTTGCATTTATAGAAAATTATATAATCCCAACACTACCACAAAAGCCAAACTAGATTACTAATTAGACAATAAACTACTAAGGTAGTACTAAAATAGATTTTACAAAAAATAATATTTTGCTTTCTCCTTTCCACTTTAAATTTTTTATTGATTGTTCCTAAAATCTGAGATCATCAATAAACAGGTAAGATTAAAGTCATATTAATTAACATGAAATCACAGATGTGAACAATGCTACTTCGCAAAAGCTGTGAATTAAAATATTGACACATTTCAAACATTAAGAATTACAGCAGAAAATTGTGTTTTGTATGTGTTTAAATTTAAAATAACCCAAGGGCTTAAAGCTACTTTAATTGTGGTGGTCTAAATTGTTACTTAAGCTATGCTGTTTATTATGTTTATGATGTCATTTTTATGACTAAAAGCAACAAAAATGTATAAATAAAAATGTATAAAAACAGGCCAGGTACTAGTGGCTCATACCTATAATCCTAGCTACTCAGAAGGCTGGTATATGAGAATTACTGTTCAAATCTAGCGGAGGCAAGAAACTCCATGAAACTCTTATGTCCAATTACCTAGCCAAAAGGAAGAAGTAAAGCTGTGACTCAAGAGCTAGCCTGAGTCAAAAGGCTGAGGGGCAGTGCCCAGGCTCTGAGTTTTAGCCCCAGGACAGGCACACAATATAAACACAAAATGTATGAATATAAGATGTTATAATCATCATTATTATTAAATTTTATAATTAAGACATTAAGTAAAAATTTAGCATTACATTTGTATAAGAATTAACCAGAATTAACATATTCTTTTTTTTTTTTTTTGCGGGGAAGGGGGGTCAGTTGTGGGACCTGAACTCTGGACCTGGGTACTGTCTCTCAGCTCTTCAGCTCAAGGCTAGCACTCTACCACTTGAGCCACAGCACCACTTCAGGCTTTTTTCTTTTTGCTTATGTGGTGCTGAGGAATCGAACCCAGGGCCTCATGCATGCAAGGCAAGCGCTGTACCACTGAGCCACCTTCCCAGCCCCAAACATATTCTTATAATAATTGGGAACTAGAATATTTTACATTTCCTTTGAGACTGTTTTTTGTTTGTTTTGTTTTGTTTTGTTTGTTTGATGGTCATGGAGCTTGAACTCAAGGCCTGGATATTATTCTTGAGCTTTTTTACTAAAGGCTAGCCTTCTATCACTTTGAGTCACAGTTCCACTTCCAGTTTTTGAGTGGTTATTTGGAGAGAAGAGTGTCATAGAGACTTTTCTGTATGGGCTGGCATTGAACAGCAATCCTCAGATCTTAGCCTCCTGAACAGGTAGGATTGCAGGCATGAGCCACCGGTGTACGGCTTGAAGCAGATTTTTTAAATGAACTAGAGTTGAAGCAGCATACAAGAAAGCTACCTGAGAAGAAAAACCATGCCTTTACTGAATGATGCTTCAATGTTGGTTCTTGGAACTTCTCAAGCTTTAGCAGACGATAACAAGCCTTTTCTATACCAAGTTATTCATGGCTAAGCACTTACCTAGATTTTTTTGTAAAATTCCATAAATACAAAATTCAAGGGACAAAATCAACTTTCCAATATTTCATATAAATGAAACATGAGGATGTATACCTTAGCAAAAAAAAAATGTTTGCTCATGCATAGAATGTCTTTTCTTGCTCACTGCTGATGAAAAAGTATTAACATATGGTTATTCATATTGTTATAAAGGATGATTTAATATTTGCAGTCTAGCACCTCTCACTATGCAAAACATTTTCTTGTCCTTTTTTTTCTGAAAATTATTTCCAGCAGTGCTTTAGGTAAAGAACTTTAAGATGAGAAAGACCACTGTGCAATCTGCTGTCAGCACTAGGTTTGGCACTGTGGCTCATGCTACTAAGTAAGCAAAACTTTCAGACACATTATCTACATTTCAATAGAGGAACCAAATTGCTGTTGTTTATGGTATTGAAGCACCTTTGTGGTGTCCGAGATTTTGTTTTTATTCTAGTAAAGCAAATTACAAAATCATAGGTCCAACTGTTTTCTAAACATCATTAACTCTTTCTATAATATCTCCTTTACTATTTATTTGGTCGTTGGTAATTCCAGTAATAAAAAATTATTTCAATATCAGGGTTTTGTTTTTGTTTTTATTTTTTTGTCAGTTGTGGTGCTTGAACTCTGGGCCTGGGCGCTGTCCCTCAGCTCTTCAGCTCTAGGCTAGCACTCTACCACTAGAGCCACACATGCCACTTCTGGTTTTCTGAGTGGTTTATTGGAGATAAGAGTCTCATGGAGTTTCCTGTCTGGGCTGGCTTTGAACTGTGATCCTCAGATCTCAGCCTCCTGAGTAGCTAGGATTACAGGTGTGAGCCACTGGTGCCCGGAGCATTATCAGTTTTTGATATATTTAAACAGTTTTTACACATTACTTTCTTTTGATACACAAAATTTGCATACAATATAGTCTGATGTATTTCCACTTTGCTTACTTGAGGTTCTGCTTGGTGTCTGTCTTTATTTCTTGCACTGTCTACCTGTTCTGCTCTCCTTTCTCTTCCCTTTACCTCTCACCAGTTGTTAAAACAAATAAAGATAAAATTTCAAAAATAATTGTTAAATGCTTACAATTTAAATTTTAATGGTAAGGTGAGTTTAAGTTAAATAGAAAAGACATCATGAAGGATGTCCTAAAAGACAAAAACTTAGCCTTGGAGTAGGGTCGGGGAAAAGAAATAAGGAAGAAGAAAGCAAAAGAGAATTCTCTTATACACTGTTTGTCTGCCTACAAGACGACCATACAGCCTGCAGTTTTCTTTTTTGTTTTCTACAAAAAAGCTTTGGATACTCAAAACACTTTCTCTTTGAACTTTTTCTTCCCTTTATCTGTGAGTGGATTCTTCTTCAAGATGGAAACTGTACTTCATAAGTGAGAAAGTTATGTAGAGTAACAGAACAGTTTCCTCACTTTTTTAAAAAACAATTATGTTTATAGTACATGGTGCTTTTAAGTCCTGCACAGTGAATTCCTGAACACAAGGCTGAAAGGCTTATGATAAGCTCTCAAATCGGAATAATGAAATCACCTCATTTAAGTAAATGTAGCATATCACGTCTAAACAAATAGAGCTCAACAAATATTCAACGTAAAAGCTGTACTTTGAGTTGAGCTAATATTAAAAGCAACGTTAATTTATTCTCAAGATTATGACAAAATTAGTTTACTGGAAAATAAGGTGATATACATGCTAAAACAATTTTAGCAAAAATATTTCCTTCTAGTCCAGGGAACTGAACTGACTTTAAGTGGAATACGATGTAAAAAAATAGATATCTAAGTACATTGGGGCGTTTTATTTGCTTAATCAATCTAACAACTGTTTTAGAAGACCTCTGATATCTTCTTTTTTTCTTAATATATTTTTTTGGTAAAGATACTGTGCAGAGGGGTTACAGTTACATAAGCAAGGTAATGCGTCCATTTCCTATTAAGCATTGTTACACCCATCTTTATTTTTCCTCTACCATCCCTTTCCCCCTTACCTCCCCACATAAAAGTTGTAAAATTCGTTTCAACATAGTGTTTTGTACATCTCATTGTTACAACGGGTCACCCTGTATCCTTATTTCAGCATTTTGTTATTTCCCTTCCCCTCCCCAAATTAGAAAAATGTATATACAAGATGCAGGACACCGGATATCTTCTTTTCCAGCTAGATTTTTCCTGTGCTGTTGCAACTATAAATCAGACTTCTTTATGTGCATAAAAAGTCTCAGTAGATCATCCAAATATCCACTTCTTACTAACACTGACAATTATTTCTAAGGAGAAAGATTTTGTTTTTCAAATAAACATATCCTAGAAATCCTAACTACACAAGCAAAACAAAACAAAGCAAGTCAGTGCACTTGAAGATGAGTCAGACACGAGACAAAGTGAACTGTCATCTCCTGATTAAAACAAAAACCTAAATAAAACAAAACCAGAAAACAGAAATCTCCTACCAAAATTTCATCCTCATAAAAACTTCACACCTAATTTGCTATTAATTTTAATGCAAAAAGTGTTTTATATCATATGTAACAGTAAGAGCAATTGTAAGTAACCGCACATGTCACTTAACAAACAGTTGGGGTAAGTAACCATGTGCATCACTTAACACTTTGGGATAAGGAATACACCTATTTCCACTTACTCACTAAACACTTCCCCTTCTTACCAGTAGGCAGCACTCTTACATCTTTTACCTGTTACCAAGGCTAATGTCACACACTGCCATCTGTAACTTATTATGTGTTATCTGACCTTTGCTTGCATTCTAGCCTCATTATTTTGGCTTCATGCTATTTAGCTCACAGATACTCTTTTCTTCCTAAAACGAAAATTGGAACTAATAAAATATTAGCAATGCCAGGTACAGTATATGTGAATGTAAAACAGGAAGTGTATCGCTCATGGATAAGACTATTTTTACTGCTTATCTGTTTTACTATTGTTATAATTTTAAAAGTGCAATTAAATTTAGCGTGAAATCAATTAAATGAGTTTTTATTTCTGATGTTACATATTTACTAAACCATTGCTTTTGGAAGAAGGATAGCATAGAGCTTGTTAACTCATTTGTTTATAAATCTCAAGAAAAGAAATGTTAGTACATTAATTAAAAATCCACAAATTTATAAGGGAAAATATGATACATAAACATTTTATATTCTACATTAAAGTGTATTATATTTATATTCTAGATTGAAAGTGTGCTATATTCACTTGACAGAGTGCACCTTACTTTACTCTAAATTATTTTCTACTTCATCAGAAGGCACTTAAATATAAAATGGGTCAACATCATAATATATTAAGAAGAATGCTTTGGTTCCTTGACTAATCAGAAATACACAGAAAAGGACCTTTTAAGTTTAATGATACCTACTCATTAAATGATGCTAAACACTAAAATACCACGAACAGCAGGGAATTTCAGTTTACATTAGAGAAAAAAAATAAAAGGGTAAAAATGACTGAAGTTGGTCAGTTCAAGCTGATAGGGCACTTCAAATGAATAACGGAAGAATAAAAGAGACACTCTAGGTTAAATTAGGTTCTCCTATTCCTTTTCTTGAAAGGGGTTAACTTCACAAATTTTATTTGAATTAACTAAACTGCCAAAATCAAAGCAGATGGAAAGTTAAACAGGCAACTACACTTCACAGTAGTTTACCTATTATACAACACATAAAAACCTTAATAATAAAATGGTGATTTTGATTCACAAATGAGTATATTCCTTTTCCTTATGGAAGTATTTGATGTGCTTCATTTCTGAGAAGACAAGGCTCCCAGATTAACCACATACAAAGCTGTAGGAGAGAAGATTTGTTTATATAAGTATATAGTTATAAGATGGATGAAATCACTGTCCTAAAAGCCTGCATCTGATAATACTCAACATTAAATTTTATGTGGCCAATTAGAATTGGTTACACAATATTTACTTGATGTGATTTTTTAAGGTAGGATATTTTACAACTTTTAGCTTTCAGTTTTCCTTACTAAACATATACAAAATTTCTTAATCTAGTCGTATTTCCAAAGTCTTCAGGATATTTTCCATACAGTGATTGATATTTCTATGGGCCAATTAGACTAAATCTTGACCTGTCAGGTTACCTTTATTTATTGAGGACATCCAATCCCTGCTCTCATTTCCCCAACTGTCCCAACACTACCCTCACCTCTGCATGAATCCCATCATTCCACAGAGTGGTGAGTTTACACAACTTCGTTGGCCACTGAGTGCTCACAGGACAGCAAGGCAGAGCAAAAGAAGATGAATCCTTCTAACTCCTCCAGAGAAGCTGCCAAATAATAATAATAAACTATTGACTAGTAAGATGTATTTTAGCAACAAGGGAATAGTTTTGCAAATTGCATATTATACATGCTTTAAACACACACACACATACACACACACACACAACTTTTCAGGTACAGCTGCAAAACAGGGGACCTTAGAGAAGGCTCCTCCCATTTGGGGTCTGTTAGAATTCCCAAGACCATTTCCCTGTCAGTTTGTAATATTAAACAGGGGGTTATGTCTGCACTTCATTTAGTCCATATCATCAATAATGGATTTTAAAATGTAAAAAAGAAAACCCACAGATATATGTAACCAACACTGCATTTTAAAAGCTATTACACAGAACTCCAGTCTCTCACAATAGTTTGCAATGAATACATGGATGCTGATGCATATTTTTTTGGGGGGGAAAGTGGTTGAAGGGAGATCAGAGAGAAAGGGTTGGCAAATAACATTATATCCACTGCACATATATGAAAATGGAACTATGTCTTGAGAGTATGGGTGGATTTGGGAAAGATGGAGTCAAACCATAGAAGAGGTGACACTGATCAAGATGCATTGTACATGTAAATTAACATGCTGAATTGAAAACCTTTTGCATAACTACTTAAAGATTATTTAAAGATTTTTTTGTAGGTCCTGGGCCTGAACTCTGGGCCTGGGCGCTATCCCTCAGCTCTTCAGTTCAAGGGGAGCATGCTACCACTTGAGCCACAGTACCAGTTCTGGATTTTTCTGCTTATGTGGTACTGAGGAATTGAAACAGGGCCTTAGGCATGCAAGGCAAACACTCTACCACTTAGCCACTTTCCCAACCCTATTTAAAGTTTTTTTTTTTTAAGTGAAGGGAGTTGGAGTAATTAGGATAACATAATAGTGGAGATATTTAATCAAAGTATATAGCATGTATGAAAATATCACAGTAAAGCCCCCTTGTACAATTAATTTTCATAAAAGCAGCAATTTCACATAAGAATTTACTTGAAGTATTATTGATTTTAGATGCTTTTAACTAAAAACATCTTCAATTTCATGTAAATAATCCCCAAAATAGAGGAGGCTAAGGTATTAGGATTAACAGTTTGAGAGTAGCACAGACTATATAGGAAGTTCCTGACTCTCTCTCTCACACACACACAAAGCAAAAAGCAGAGTTGAAATATAGCTTAGTAATAGAGTGCTCACTTAGCATGCATACAGTGTGTGACCAGACTGATAGCCATGACCATATTAACAAATATAGACTTAAAGCCAGGTGTTGGTGACTCATGCTCCTGTGATCCTAGTGATTTTGCAGCTTTAGAGTATCAGGGTTAGAATTCAAGGCTGGCCCAGAGCAAATGTTAAGACCCTTTCTCAAACAATATAAGAGCACAGTTGCACATACCTACCATACCAGCTTTGATAGGTAGCCTAAAATAGGCAGACTAGGGTTCAAGACCAGAAACTCTATCTAAAAGATAACCCACACAAGAAAGGCTGTGGGCATGGTTCATACATGCCTTGCAAGCATGAGACCCGGAGTTTAAACTCCCATATTACTCCCCTACAAGTGTTTAAACCTCATACAAACTAAAACCTTTCTTAACTTTGAAAAGTCAAGAAAAGCATAAAGACTAATTTCTGTTTTTATTAAATTTATTAAATCCCAAGGTAATATATTTTATAAATCCGAATAAAGTCTCAAAAATTCCTTGCAAATATACTAAACAAGTTCCTATCATCAATTCTGATATAAAACAACTCTGAGATCAAAAGATGCTTATTTGTGGTGTTTCAGTTGATGTCACAACTTGATCTGATTTGAACTCATTTGGCAGTAAAACACAACTAAACTGACACGAGGCAATTAGTGATGTTATGCACAAAGTGCATTGCAGATATATTATTGTGTGATTACCAGCTCTGGCTGACTCCTCGGAGGCTGTGAGATAATATTCAGAATATGTACCTAATTATTTTTCTATAATTCAAAGGATTTTGAATTTTGAAATGCATCTTCTAAGCTCTAGGGATAAGGGTTGTAAAACTATAGAAACTAAACAGGTTATGAAAGAAAAGGTAAGAAGTATTTGTTATTGGGGGGTAAATTTTTTTGAGCTCTAGGTGTATTTTTTATTGGAGGTTTTTGTCTGTTATATAGTTAGTGAAGATCTTCTCCCAATCTGTGGGTTTTATATTTATCTTGCTAGCTATGTCTTCTGCCATGCAGAAGCTCTGCAATTTAACAGAATCCCATTTATCCCGCCTTTCTTTGATTTGCTGTGTTTCTGGATCTTTATTTAGGAAGTTTCATCCTGTGCCAAGGAGTCCTAGTGTATCCCCTATCCCTTCCTGTAATATTTTCAGGCTATCTGTTCTTACTTTGATGTCTTTGATCCATTTGGGGTTGATTCTGTTGCAAGGTGATCTATAAGGCTCTAACTTCAGTTTTCTACATGGAACTACCCTATGATCCAACAATCCCATCCTGGGCATTTACCCAAACAAAGACAAACAAGGACACACTAAATCTATTGGCACAACTATCTTCAGCATTATTTACCATTATTTACTGTGGCTAAGATATGGATCCAGTAGGTGAATAGATCAAGAAAATGTGATGTGTGTGTGTGTGTGTGTGTGTGTGTGTGTGTGTGTGTGTGTGTACACACACACAAATGGAATTCTTTGCTTTGATCAGAAAGAATGATTTGGAAAAACTCACATTAAGTGAAGTAAGCCAGACCCAAAGAAACATAGGCTCCATGGTTTCCCACATTTCTAATAATTAGTATATGTCTAGGATAGTCTTAGCACAGGATCACAATAGCTATTGAGCTATATATATAGAACCATATAAAATGATGTAATCGAAGTGAACTCCAAGATATAAAAATATGAGGTTTTCTTTTTTGTGTGAAGAGATATTTATTATTTGTAGTGAGTCATTTGTGAAAATTACTTTTATATACACAACAGAAAGTATTTTTCTTGAACAATAAAATTAGCTGACATGATTGTCATCGAGTTACTGGAAAGTTCTTTTTTCTTTGATGATATTAGACATTGAACTGCTCTGTCCCTTGAACCACGGATCTAATCCTTTGCTTTTAGTCTGTTTTTCAGATAATGTCTCTCAATTTTGCCCTAGGCTTGCCTTAGACTTCCATCCACCTACCTCTGCTTCTGTAGTAATCGGCACTAGCTTGCTCTTTTTTCTTTTTTTTCCCACCCATTTTTCTCTGATTCTGTTGTTGTTTTTAATGTACTGTGTGAAATTACTTTTTTTCCACACCCCTTTGGTTTATCCCCTGTTGTCACTGTTTTTTATTTTGTTACCCTGTGTCTTGTATATACGTTTATCTGATTTGGGGAAGGGAAGGGGGGACAAAATGGTGAGACAAAGGACAAAGCAATACTCACAAAACACGATGCTGGAAATGAACTTTACAACTTATGGGGGTGGGAGGGTTGGTAGAAGGGAAAGGGAGAGAAAAAGGAGGGAGGGGATAACAATGTTCCACAAGAAATATACTCATTACCCTGCACATATAACTGCAACCTCTCCACACATCACCTTGACAATACAATTAAATTTTTTAAAAAGGTAAGAAGTAGAGGCAGTAGATGGACTTTGGGTAAAACTCACTGCAAGTTTTTTAATGGTGTTAGACTAGAACAGATTTTAACAAATTATGTGGTTTGAGTGTTGTTCTTTACACACACACACACACACACACACACACACACACACACCCTACACAATAGTGCCTGGTACACTATAGGACCTCAACAAACATTTGTTTAATAAATTAGTTTATGAAGTGTTGTGCTGATTAGTAGCTGATTATGTGAATAGTTGAAAATAAGAAGATTTTAAAAAATTATATTAAGTGAAGTAAGCCAGGCCCAAAGAAATATAGGTCCCAAGGTTTCCCTTATTTTGCAATAAGTAGTATATGTCTAGGACAAGCAGAAAAGCTCAAAAGCCATGTACATATGACCATATAAAATGATGCTAAGCAAAATGAACCCCAAGATAGAGACAAAAGTGGTTTTATTTTTCTTGCTGTTGTTTTTAATGTACTTATAATGTACAGCATGATTTTTTTGTTTCTTTTGTATGTTCTTCCCCCATAGTATAAGTCATGTTTTCACTGTGTTTGATTCTGGTGCCCTGAATCTTGTATATACATTTTTCTAATTTGGGGAGAGGAAGGGAAATAACAAAATGATGAAATAAGGTTACAGGATGACCCACTGTAACAAGGAGATGTACAAGATACTATGTTGAAAATGAAGGGATGGTAGGGGAAAAGCAAAGGAGGAGGTAACAATGCTTGATAGGAAATGTACTCATTACCTTACTCAGGTAACTGTAACCCCTCTGTACAGTATTTTTACAATAAAAATAATATACAAAAAAGATTTTTTATACAAACAAGGGTGGTGGTGCTGGAGTTTCTTTTGAGGGCATCTGGACACTGAAATTATTCCTTATATTCAAACACTTCAACCTCAAACTGAATTTGAATTTGTGTCTTCCTCTCAAGATTTATTAGTTGCACAAGAATGATGATCCACTTCGAAGCTTTTTTCCAAGGACCCAGTGACTCAGGCCTGTAAAAGCTATGTACTTAGGAAGTAGAGCCTGGAAGAATTGCAATTTGAGGCCAGCTCAGGTAAAAGAGTTCTCTACACTCCATGTCAAGCAATAAAAAGAAATATGTGCCTGATATTCCAGTTATCAGGAAATGTACATAGGAGGATCATGATCCAAGCCCATCCCAGCAAAAATAAAAGACCTTGTGGTAAAAAAAAAATTGCTGAAGCAAAAAGGGCTATTAGGGCTCAAGCAGCCTACCTGATATATGCCAGGCTCTGAGTTCAACAATTTAGTACCAATATATACATATGCACACATGAATTTAAACTATCTACCTATATGTATATAGTAAATACTATATTTATATATTTCAACATTTCTATTTCTTTTCTAAATTATATTTTATTATCTTTAAGTAGTTGTACAAAGGAGTTACCATTTAACAAATCAGTTTATAAGTACAATGTATCTTGACAGATTTCACCACTTTCATCATTCTCCATCATCCTTCCCAACCCAACCCTCCCTTCCATTCTCCTAGTTTCATACATGCATTGAATATCATGATTAACTTTCCCCCCATTCATCTCTTCATTTGTCTGTCTCCCTCTCCTTTACCTCCTCCACACATATTTCAAGTGCCAGTTTCCTGGTATTCATTTTGTTGGACTATGAATTTGTTTTTTGAAGAAATTACACTGTTAGAATTCTCCTCTGTAAATGACATACTTCCATTAATACATTTGTATTTCATATGAATTAACTAAGACAAATGAAGAGATGATGGCATATATTTTTGGTATCTAGTTGTTTCATTCTTTCTGTCTGTCTCTCTCTCTCTCTCATTTTTCTCCTTATTTGTTCATAGTGCCTTTTTCTTTTAGAGGCACATACTAAGATGTATATAGCATTCTAACAGAGTAAGCTATATAGCTTTCATTTTAAACACTAGAGTGGAGTTTGTGATTCTATGCTTTTACCACAAGTGAGAGATCAACACAGCACAGAGAGAAGGGCAAGGCTAGGGAACGTGACAGACATGGCTTTGACCTTCAACTCCACCTCAAAAATGAATGGCTTAACTACAGGACAATTATCTTCCATAGACTCAGTTTTTTCCACAGATGATATGTGAACAATAATTATGACCACATAGGATTATTGAGGGGCTGATAGAAGGTATATGTGAAAGGGATCCAGTAGGAAATGTCATTATTAGGTGGTAGTGGTATAGGAGGGAAAACATGGAAGGAAGATTAGAAATCTTTATGGCTTTATGGCTCTGTTTTAGAAACTCAATAGAAGCCATTTTTATTTAAACTTAAAAAAAGTTTCATAACAAACTTTCTGGAAGGATATTCATTAGAAGGTCAATGGTGGTTTTCTCTGGGTAATAATATTAGCTATAATTTGTATTTTTTATTTTTTGAATCTATGGTTTTAGTCAGGCTCTGTATCATCTCCCATTTTCTTTGTAAAATACACATTATTAAAGTCATTTGACCGTACCGGTATTTGAACTCAAGGCCTCCCCACTTGCTAGGCAAGGCCTCTGCTGCATAAGCTATACCCCTTGTCTTTTCATTTAAAGTCTTGCAGTTTTTACTGGTAACCTATTTATGCCATCTGCTTAGCTAGGATTACAGATTCATACCATTACATTGAACCTCATTGGTTGAATTACAGTTTTGCCAACTTTTTGCCCAAGATCCACCCTGCCTTCACCTCCCAAGTCAATGGACTTACAGGTGAGGGTCATTAGGACTTGTTCGAAGAGTCAGTTTTAGCAAAAGAGCTTGTGTAAATCACAGTCATGGAGACCCCACCCTTGTATCTGATCATGCTTAGGATTTGATCTGGCCACGTTAGACCACAGCTGGTTACCTGGGCCATCTGGAGCAGGAGTCCTGTTGCGTCTGTTTACTCATTTTAGTAATTTTCCATCCAAACTGCTCCCGGGCCATACATTCCTATTTGTTATGCTGTATTTGAAGCTGGGCTCATTCTTTCTCACACTTACTGCAAGACTGTGGTTCCTATATTTGTGATAGCTGTGGATGAACTCTCCTTTATCATGCTTTAGGAAGTTTCACAGAATGACTTTTTCATCAACAATGTATGCATTACTTTTAAACTACAATAGCACTAATTACAGTTCGTGTTTCAATATATAAAGAGTTTTGATAATGAAATTGATTCATAGGGACCTTCTCCATCCTCAAAGTTTTTTACAGACAAAATAGTGATTTGACTTCATCAAAGTTAAAGGTTTGGTATCTATCTGCTCTCGAGGTTTATTTTTTTTCTCCAGTAATTCTTGCCAGCCTTGACATACAATATTATTTGGAGAATTGGCTGGTTTTGTCTTCTTTTTATTCATAAATGTATCCCAACCTCTTTAAACTGTATCAAGCATAAACTGCACATTTAAACATCATTTAAGAAAGCATAACCAGGTGATGGTAGTTCATGTCTGTAAACCTATTTACTCAGGAGGCGGAGGTCTGAGGATCACAGTTCAAAGTCAGCCCAGGAGGGAAAGTCAATGACACTCTTATTTCTAATTAACCACCAGAAAAACCACAAGTGGAGGGAGCTGTGGCTAAAAGTAGTATAGTGTGAATGCTAGCCTTGAACAGAAAACTAAGGGACAGCACCCAGATCCTGAGTTCAAGCCGCATGATACACACACACACACACACACACACACACACACACACACACAAAGTGTAGCACAGAAAATTTAACAGGCTGGTGAAAAATTGGAAAAAGATAGTTGCAAAATGTAACACTGACAAAGATATGCCATCAGTTGCATATCAGAAATTCTTGCATATTCAGCAGAAAAATAAGAGAATCCTAATAGAAACACATGTGGAAGGATATGAGCGTACAATTTATAGAAGAAAAAGTAACCAATCTTGTAATTAAGGTGATTAATATTTAGTGTAATCAAAAAATGAGAAGTGAACAACAGTGATGATATTGTTAGTCTCAAATAAACAAACAAGAACAACAACAACAACAACAAACCCCATTAAGCTGGGCACCAGCTTAATATCTATATATCTATAATATCTATATAATATCTAATATCTATATATCTATAATCCTAGCTACTCAGGAGGCTGAGATCTGCCAAACCAGGCAGGAAATCCTGAGACTCTTACTCCAATAAACTACCCAGAAACAGCTGGAAGTGATGCTTTGGCTCAAGTGGTAGAGTGCTATCCTTAAGCACAAAGAGCCTCAGGAACAGTACCTAGGTCCACAGTTGGAGCCCCAGGACTGGCAAAAGAAAAAAAAGGAAGCATTTCCCTATCCATTATCTCTGCAGTCCTGAAAGTGTGTTTGTCATCAACACACCACACTGTGGCTGCCACACCCAGTCTCTCTATATTACCAATGCCTGGACTTTGACTTCAACTGACTTCCCAAGATGGGAAGCCCAGGAGCAGTATAGTTACAGTATATATGCAGGCTCTGGAGAACACAGCTGTCTGCCACAATTCCATAGCTACTTTTCTCTGTCCTGCTCAACCAGTATCACAGGTTCTTGAACATCAGCAAATAAGCAAGAAGAATGGTGCCAATATAAAGTGGGCCTGGAGGCACAGTATGGCTGACTGTAGTGTAGGGGCCAGAAAAGGACAGACAGCAAGCTTGGCCTTTGCTTTCCAGATGGAACTGTGGCAACTCTATTTTTGACAAGGAAATTTATTTTATATTGACAGATAACATTGTTAGATAAATACCATATGCATATATCCCAATGACTTTATAAATTTTATTAGTATTAATTATATAAAAGAATAGAATTATTAATTATATTAAATTAATAATATATTTATATAATTATCAATAAAGAAATAACAATTACATAACACAATATATAATTACTTATATAAAATAATTATATAAAATCATATTTTAATTAGCTAATTGTACTAGGAATTTTCTCATAAGTTAACATTTTTGTGGTGAGAATATTTTACATCCAAACAGCATTTCTCAAGAATGTATTTTGTAACTATATCACTATGTTGAAGAAAAGATCTCTTGAATTTATTCCTCCTTTAGCATTGTTTGACATACATCTCATCTCCCCCATCATCCTCTGTGGAACCAAGCTCAGTGCTTATCAGTGGATGCATAGGGAAAGAAATATGCTTTCTGCATATGATGGGATACTACTCAGCCAAAAAAGGAGGAAAGTGTCACATACAACGTGGATGAATGTAGAGGACATTATATTAAGTGAAAAGAGCTAAGCATACTTGAAGAAAATATCACATTATTTCAGAGAATATTTTAATTCTAATTTTAATTTTAATCATTTAATCTCTAATCGGTAGTTCATGTTTTTGCCAGATCTAACTTTATTGACAATAACTTTTATTAATCTCATTGGCATCTTGCAAATTATTAGCATGATTTAATTGTGCGAAGGGGTTTTACATCGATATTTACAACATGCAGATGATGCACTTTGACCATTTTACCCATCTATTTTCTTTCTTACCCTCTCTTCATTCTCTATCCTTTTAACAGTTTTGGTAGGTTTCATCATGCTATATCAATGTCAGTATGGAGGTAAATATTATATATGTGTCTATATACGTAAATATACATGTATAGACACAGATATGTACATCTACACATAAATATACATACATAATATATAATGTTTATCTCCATGCTCCCATTAATATCAAAAATTTATACAAATTCTGATGTGAAGCATTTTACTTATGAAAATTCATTAATTTCTCTTTTTCCTAAAAGTGAAAGTCACATCTTAGAATGGAGCATTCAGTCTGTCATTTATTTCCTTCTGAAATCTATTTTTCTCTTCTTCCTTTTAAATAAACTCTATGCTTTAATCAATCTGTACTACACAAATTCTGAGATTTGGCTTTTATTTTTCTCTTCTTGGAAATCTCTCACTCTTACTGAATACAACCTGTCTCAGAGTACTGCCTTGGAGTCTTTTCATTCTCACCTAAAACAAATATATTTGGCCTTTTTCTATACGAACAGAACTATTAAAAACTCAACAGGATACACTGCTTGAATGGCTAAATCACCTACCCTCTCCCATAATTTTCATAAAGAACCTAAGGAAATACTGTCTCAGTCACAAACTTACAGAAAAGCTGCAAATATGGTATGGATAATATTTTCCTGAGATCTTTCAGTGAGAAAGATACAAGCAAATGCTCATCACTTCCAAATATTTCTGTATGTACTTGTTATAAAAAAGAAAATTCCCTTCATTATCACTAGAATATCAAAATCCAGAAACCGCTAGCCATCCTTTATATAATCTTATACTCCATCTCCTTTCAATTTAAGTCACCCCTTCTAATAACATCCTAATAATGCTATCCCTAGCAGAAGGATATAATTCACAATCAAATATTACCTTAAATTGATATCTCTATCAAGCAGCTTCAGTTTTAAAAAGTTCCTTTCAACCTCGATTTTCTTCATTACCTTTACATTTGAAGTTTACAGGTAGTTGATTTTAGATGCTATTTAGTTTTAGTTTATGCTTAATGAAGGTTATACCTTTTCACTAAATATGCCGTGTGTCAGGCATGTTCCAGTGTTTTCATTTTATTCTATCATGTGGTACATGATTTCACTGTGACTCTTTACTGAAAATGTGCACTTTGATTACTTGATTAAAGTAGTTAGTATTGGCCATCCTTCACTGTAAACCTGCCTTTTTCTTTCTTGAAAGTAGTAAATATTATATTGGAATTATTTTAAAATGTTGTAACTATACTATCTTTCATCAAAGTTACAAATTCTATACATGCCTGTGTAAATGCATGTCTCCAACTTCCTATTTGTTGATTTATTTTGTTGGTTGTGGGGTCTGAATTCTGGGCTTGGGCACTGTTCCTCAGCTCTTCAGTCAAAGTTAGCGCTCTAACACTTAAACCATAGCGCCACTTCCAGCTTTTTTCTGCTGATGTGGTGCTGAGGAATGGAACACAGGGCCTCATACATGCCAGGCAAGCACTCTACCCCTGAGCCATCTTCCCAGCCCTCCAACTTCCTTTTTAGTAAATGGCTAACAATTATTTGCTTTATCATTAAATTACAATAATTTATTTACTTGTTATACCATTTAATCAGTGGATTCTAATTTGATCAGTGGATTCTCTCCAAGTTAGTTTATTCCCCAGAATCCTTTCTGCATTACTCTCTTCCTGAGTACTCTAGCTTCCCAGCAGAATCATTTTGATTGGATTGATATCAGGAAACTCCACTTAATCTCTTATGCTAGTCAGCTAATCTCTTACTGGCTGTAGTATTACTTCAGAAATGGGCATAGAACTTGGCATGGACACTTAGCACATCCCATTTTCTTGTCACTAAATCAAAGGTGGTCACTTGACTAGGATGGTACTGAAGAACTTGTCCTGATGATGCCAAAGCATTGGTTGGTGGACAACATAAGGTTGTAGGACTTGGAATATTATGAGAGTGTGAAGCTGTATAGGGGCTACTGTGTGAAGCCAGAGGATAAGGGAAGCCCAGAGAAATGAGATCCAGGGGAAGGAGGACCTTTATTATTGTATTGTAACAGAGAATCTTTATTACATAAAGATGACTGAAACTGCTTTAGTAAGTGTCCCAGCAGATGAGGGAATCTCTTAAGTAGTCTGCTTTGCAGACAAACTCATTGATTGTACTGCTAGCTACCTGTCTGCCCCCCCTTCCCCGCCCCCACACACCATGGCCCTAGGGTTCATGGCCTATTCACTCTCTAAAAGAAAGTCCAGGTGAAAGGTTGCTCTGGCAGGACTTTCAATTACTCTCAGTTGTGTTTGCTCTACTCTGGTTCAGAGGTTTCTGGTCTTACAAGTTGATTGTGGCTACTAGATCCTTCTGTCTGGCACACCTCCAAGCTCCTGGTCTGGTTTAGTGAACTTTGGCTTCCCTAGTGGATGTGCACACTGGTTTTGTTCTTCTGTTTTTGGAACAAATTCTCTTCTCTATTACATGTACTAAAAAAAAAAAAACAACCCCCCATCAGCTTCCATCTGGCAGAGTTTCAATATCTTAACATCCTCTATATTTTCCTGGGTCATGTTGAATTATGATGGCATTCTCACCCTGTCAGGCACCATATTAAGGATCTAGCCAGAATATTTTTCCCATCACAAGACTTAGTTACAAGTACTATTTGTTAGTTAAAGCATCTCAGTGTTTACCCATCACCTATGTATTCTCTCAGCATTCCTTTCATCTAAAAGATGAATATGTGTATTATAGTGTGAAGTTCAACCTAAACTATAATGATAAGCTTATTGTGATCTCTTATACTCTAATATTATCATGCTCCTGTGAACACTAGAGCATCAACTGTTTTTTGGTTCATAACAGGACAAGTTGATAATTCTTGATATATTATTAGCAAAGAACAGAAAGGCCTACTTTTGATCAGTGTCTTAACTTGCAAAATAATTTCCAGTTTAAGGAGCAACAGCTCATTATTTTGGGTAGTTCTATTAACATCCGCAGTTCCAGAATCATTTCTCAGTCTCTTGGAATGAGCCAGACATGATGCCTGCTTCTCAAGGAGGAGAGATTCAATGAGATGTCCTCTGTCCTTTGATGGAACTCACATAAATGATCAGATGGATATTTATCAAAATACCACCCTAAAATACTGCAATCATAAAACTTTTACATTTTCAACAAAACATATGAAAAACAACACTTGTATAAAAATCCGAAATATGTAATATAACAAATGAAGACACCCACCTATCTTTATGAGGATCTCATTAAATACTTTCAAACCTTACATGATTTCTCAAATTAAATTCAAGTAAAGGAGGAATCTCCACAGCAAGTAATACCCAAGAATGACTGTTAGTGATTGCTAGACTTCAGAAATTTTCATGTAATAGTCACCCATTATTTTCTGTCTGTGTCTTTCAACAGCAATGCCCTACTCTATTTAAGCTAATTGTACAACATGAAATCTCCTGCTTTTAGATTCTTGAATTATACTATATATATATATTTATATATATATATATATCTTACAATTAAGTCACTTTTAAAATATTTATGACACAAAACCCCTTTAATTGTCACAGAACCTTCTCTCAACTTCCTATACATTTTTTGTTAAAATAAATGAATATGTCATTTATGGCTTAAATTTCATTTAATATTCTAGAGTTCACTTTGAAATTTCTCCAAGCTAAAACCATTATCATCCTAACTTAGGCTGTTTGGACTCAATTGGGGATTGATTACCAATTTGTCCATTTGTCTTTTTGTAAGAAAATAGTTTCCTGTGAAAAATCTTACCTGTGCCTATAAGTAAAGAAAAATAATAATAGTATTTAATAATAATCATAGTATTTAATAGTATTTATTTAGTTTTGTTGGTGTTGTTTTACAAAACCTTAAAGTCTGTTTAATTCATTTCTAAAGTCCAAGGTCAATCTTATATCGATAATACACCAAATAATACCATTAAATAACAGTTGCTTCTACTCTTGTTCAGCAATTTCCTATGGCTGGGCTCCAAATCTCATCTAGAACCTTGTTAAAAGAGTCAATTCTCCTCCCCCCCCTCCCCACGCCAAATTTTACATGTGTGAGACATCATTAGAAAGTGGCAAAAAAAATCATATTACTTTGGCCTGCTGTGGAGTTAGTTTTAATTTTTTGGTTTGGGATAATTTTTTCTATTCAAGATGCACTAATAAGGCAGATACTGGCTCATGCATGTAATCCTCGCTACTTGGATAGCCAAGACCTGATGATGGCAGTTCAAAGTTAGCAGGAGTAAATAAATGGGAGAGACTTTTATCTCCAATTAACTAGCAAAAAAGCCAGAACTGGAGGTGTAGTTCAAATGATAGAGCACCAGCCTTGAGTGGAAAAGCTCAATGAGAGTACATGGTTCTGAATTCAAGCCTCACTACCAGCACTGAAACAAGAGACAAACAAGCAAAAAAGATAAGCTTCCAGAAAACTGGCGGGATTTCAACCAGTTTGTACAGCGGTGAACTAAAGAGTCAAGTATATCATTCAAGAAAGCTAAAGTCACTAAAATAAATGGTGTATATTTGCAGCTCCATTCTAATAATTATTATACCTTTCTCTGGTTTTGTGTAATTTATGTGTAGTGTCACTTATAGTCATTTAATTTTACATTGTTATTTCCTGATGTATTCTTTAAAAATTGCATTATAAAATTTGGTTTTAGGATTATAAGAAAATAAATTTAATATAATCTCTAACAAATTCTATCTAGTTTTCTTTAAAAAGTCTGCTTATAACATTTCTAGCATATTTTTATTATTGCTTATTACTACTGTCACTATTATTATTATAGTGGTCTTGGGGTTTAAATTCAGAACTTGGATCTTCCTAAGCAGGTGCTCTAACACTTAAGCCATGTTTCCCAGCCTTTTGTTTTCCTTTAGTTATGTTTCAGAAATAGTTTATGGTTTTTGGGGGAGGGAATGCTTCAAACATCCCTGCTATCGGGGTAAGAAGATCAGAGGTATACTGGTTCCGATTATTGTGATATCTGTGGTGTGATCAAGCCACTTTTGCTTTAGGTAGGTTTTGTCTGATGGGTGTTATGCTTTACCTCCAACTGCTGACAATTTACTGATGAGATTCACATCCTCTAGGTTGCTCTGATATTTAGACAGATGTGTTGGGTTCTGGGCCACATGCTGGAAGACCATCATACATTCTGATCCTGCATTGCTGCAAGAACCTCAGCAACACTAAGAATTGAATGAGCCTTCACATTCCTGCCATTCCGGGCATATCTCCTCTCATTTCAGGCATTCCACCAGGAGCACAGCCGTGCTCAGCTCCCCATGGTCTTCTTGCTTCTTACTCTCTGGAGGCTTTCTCATGTTCATCACCAGCTTTCTTAATCTCTCTTATTTCCTTTTACCTCTGGCTCTTCACATTCTCCTCTGAACTTTCTTTTATGTTCACACCAACATGCACATTATAAGCCAGTTTACAAGAGCAAGATCATGGGCTGCTTCCTATACTACTGAACCTTTAGCAGAGTTTATTTCAATGACTTTGCCACAGCTTCCATTGGCAATATTTGGCTTTCTTAATTTGATGAAAACACTGGATCTCTCTCTCTCTCTCTCTGAAGGATTTTTAAAATAATCATTCAGTAGTTGTACAAAGGAGTTGCCATTCCTCAAAGCAGTTCATGAATGCTGTGCATCCTGATCCATATCACCCCTTTTAACATTCTCATCCACCCCTCACAGCCCACCCCTCCCGAACTTTTCTTAAATTTTTAGGATATGTATTATTATTATTATTATTTGCTATTTAACTAGTTTATATATACAGCACATCTTGATCTGTCATCCATTTAACATTTTCACCCTCTTCAATCCAACTTTTCCCTTATTTTTTGTGGTGTAACAATGAATTCTTGACTGTATTCTTTCCCCTTCCCTCCGTCACTCATCTACCCCTCTCCACTTTGCCCCTGTCCCGTTCTTGTAAGTACCCATTTCATGGTACTTGTTTTGTTGGGTTTTCTAAAGAATTACACTATTTGAGCTTTCTGTAGAATCTATTATACCACCCAGTGTGGTATACCACCCAGTGTAATTACTTGTAAATATATAGACACATTCTAGCTCCCACAAATGAGGGACACCCCCCCCAGGGACTGTCTTAATTATTTCCAAATCTTTCCTTTTCTTTATGAATGATAAGATATTCTTTCTAATGGATGAGTAAAATTCCATTTTCTACATATACCATATTTTCTTGAGCTATTCATCTATTGAGGAGCACGTAGGCTGATTCTCTACCTAAAGGACACAGGATTCTTGGCCTACAGAACGCCCATGGAGAGTTTCATCTGATGGTGTTTGTAAACATGGAAGTGGCCTTCTATAGCTCACTATTACTTAGGGTTTCACTGGAAGCATCTTTCTTCTCATCTGCTTGATCTATCATCTCCTCAGTTCTCTACATTTTCACCTCCTATTTCTTGAGGCATGTTGGTATTTGGTTCTATTACATTTTTATTGTCAATTTCTAGGTCACTTTCATTACCTTATGGCTCCTCTAACAGCAGTTTTTAAACTTGTCTTTCTCCCTCAAATTTTCTTCTGAGTTAACTTTATCAATTACTGCTGGTAATTTACCCCCATGCTCTCCACTCACTCCCTCAGCAATTTTATCTTGGTTGCAGGATGCTTGGATCTTGTTATAAATTTTCCTGAAAGTTAACTTTTAGGATCCTGAAACTCTATCCCATACCTAGTGCTGACTCAGTATTACCTAGTGGAATGGGACAGCTATAGCCAGAAGAAAAGGAAGGGGTAACAATACTTAACAGGAAATGGACTCATTACCTTGCTCACGTAACTATAATCACTCTGTACAGTATCTTGACAATAATATATATATATATATATATGAAGCAAAGATCTTCATAAATGTTAAAATTTAAAAAAAGAAAATACATATTTGTGTGTGTGCATGCATGCGTGTGCTTGTGTGTTGTGTGTATGCTGGTTCTTGGGCTTGAATTCAAAGCCTAGGTGCTGTTGCTAAGCTTTTGTGCTCAATCTTAGCATACTGCCACTTGAACCACAGCTCTGCCTCTGGTTTGCTTAGTGAATAGGAGTGAGATAAGGCTGGCTTCATTCTATGGATCCTCAGATCTCAGCCTCCTGAGTAGCTAACATTACAGGTGTGAGCCCCCAGTGTCTGGAAAGAAAATAATACCTTTTAAATGCAATATTCAGCATTCTGATAAAATCTTTGAAGATTAATCCATATTTACAATTTAGTGAGGTTTTCTGAGAATTAGACCTTGCATCTATTGTCTATAAGCTATGCTTCTATAATCTAGGTAGTCAGGCTTTTTTAATGTATTTGCTTCTCTCTACTCATCTGAATTGGTGATGTGTACAATGAAACTTCTTTGTACAATTAGCATAAGCCAATAAAAATTTAAATCAAAATGTAAAAACAACAAGGGGTGAACCAAGGCAACAGTGATATTCACATGAGAATATGTTGGAAATTAACTGTACAACTTGGGGAGAGGAAATTGAAGGGAGGAAAAGAGGGAGAGAAATGAGGGAGGGGGTAACAAGTTCAACAAGAAATGTACTCACTACCTTATATATGTAATTGTGATCCCTCTGCACATCTCCTTGACAATAAAGTTGAAATAAAAAATGTAAAAACAGAAAAAAACCTCACATTTTAATTTTAAATAAATACCAAATAAATCAATTGGTGATGTGGACATCAGTGGCAAAAAGGTTATTAATTACTTTTAACTGTAAAATATCTAGATACAGAGTCATAGAAAAGAATGTATTTGTAATAGTTATGGAATACTTTAACAGTAAATTCTTCCTTCCTTCCTTCCTTACTTTTTTCCTTCTTTCTACTTCCTTCATTCTTTCCTTCCTTCCTTCCTTCTTACCTTCCTTCCCTTCCTTCCTTCCCTTTTTTCCTTCCTTCCTTCCTTCCTTCCTTCCCTCTTCCTTCCTTCCTTCCTTCTTCCTTCCTTCCTTCCTTCCTTCCTTCCTTCCTTCCTTCCTTTCTTTCTTTCTTTCTTTCTTTCTTTCTTTCTTTCTTTCTTTCTATTTTTTTCCGTTTTTTCCACTTGAGCCATGTTTCCATACACCTTTGCTCTGGTTATTTTTGAGATAGGATCTTATTATTTCTAGGGCTGACTTGGACCACAATCCTCTTTTTTATTTATTCTCTTATTTATTCTTCCTATATAGTACCTGGAATGACAGGTATGAATTACCATCCCCAGTTACAGCTTGCAATGGAGTCTCATGCACATTTTCCCCAGGCAAGCTTCAAACTATGATTTTCCTGAACTCTACTTCTCAAGCAACTAGTATAACAAGTGTGAATTACTAGTGGCTGGTAGTAAATATTCATGCTGAATTCTTTTTTTTTCTTCAGTATTTTCTAATGGCCCAAAAGAAAAGCATTCTCATTCAGATAGGGAGATCCCTATCTGAAATAAAACAAATGAAGCAAAGGCTTCAAGATAAATGTGAGTTTTTTATTCATTTACTCTTCAAACATTTAATATTTACTATATACCATATACTACAGAGCAATTCCCTAGGAAGAAAAAAAATGACCCTAGTCAAAATAGATATTATAATTTTATTTTATTAATAGAATAGTTTAAGAATTAAGTGGGTCACAACAAATTCAATCTTAAAACCAAGTTCTATTTTTCTACTTCTAGAAACATATTCTTCACCTCAAATACGCATACATTTCTTTAATTTTAAAATTAATTATTTCATTTATTTTTATTTTATGATTATTAGGTAAATAATACAATAACATCTCTCATCTGTATTATTTATCCTAAACTATAAAAATTATGGGATACACTTAATTACATTTTAGTTATGCACCATAAATAACTAGTAATCTAACCGGCATTTTATGAGAATAACTTTACAGATAAATTTGTATTTTAGTTTGGCTCCAAAACACTCAAAGTTAATCTCAACCAATATGATGAAATAGCTAATTCATAATCATGAAGATCAAAAACATCTCTAAATATATCATTTCTTTGGCTTAAAATAATCTGTCCTTAGCAAGCCATGGTAGCTTACATCTATAATCCCAGCCCTCAGGAGACTGAGACAAGAAGGTCTCATGTTCAAAGCCCATTTGGGCTACATAATAAGACCCTTTCTCAGCAAACAAAGATTCAACAACAACAAGCAAAAATCTGTTACTTAAATTTAGTATTAATTATGAGTACAAATTCATATATTAAACTTAAAAGCAATGAAAATTAACATAATGAAGATGAAGCAAAGTAACTTAAAATATTTAAAAGGACCACATATTCCAAGGGAGCCTTCCTTTCTAGCCCAAAGGTATGTGAGTGGGTAAATCAGAGCTTCCTGTGTCACACTTCCTGTGACATTAACAGTTAGATTGTCTAGGTTTTCCTGTCTTACATGTTATGGCAAATCACTAATGCCTATGTACAAGCAGCACTTTGCCAGGCTCAGACATTACATTGATATGCTAATGACTCATAATGAGGCCAGGAGACATCAATTATATAAACAAGGCTAGGAACTGAGCCAACACAGGTACACTCTACTAATTTGTTCTCTGTTGGCCAAAAGCCAACTTCATGACAAGCCAGTGCCCCTAAAGCCATTGGGCCAAGACTCATCTGTGTCAGAGGGAGATTGGACATTGCCTAACTTGGTGCTCTGTGTGATCTCTATCTGTCTAAGGACACTTTAATGAACCATGCGAGTACATATAATGAGAGGACAACTGAAGGGTCAGTATATTCACAGTGAGAAAAGGACAAGGTAATAAAGAAGAAGTTAAAGGTAAGGGGGAAATAAAATAGCAGTGACATACAACTTCATCCAATATATAAATTCAAAATAGGAGCCACATCAACATGCAATATTTTTTCCTTAAAAAATAAGATTGATCAAGTAAAACTGGGTAGTCTATGTATAATTGGTATTCATGACAACATTAAGCATTTTTATGTTACTCTCACAATGTATATTTATGAATAAAACACAATATTTATCTGAAATGCTAAAATGTTTTTCATTAATATATATACTTTTGAGTTTCTGATAGAAAGGAATAAGGCATTACAAATCATTTGAAAACATCAAAGCAATTAATGAGTAATATCTGCATAAGGAAGGAATTGATGCACAGTATTGTAAAAATGAATATACAAGCGTACAATAAAATTTAATGGGCTGTACAATGTCTAAGAAATCACTTGATATGGGTTTACATGTAGGGATGCAAAATTTCTATCAGAATAATGTGAGAGAAAATTCTATTTTGTTAAGTCTTTTTATGCAGTAACTATTACTATCTCTTCCACTTGACTTTTGCATCACTCTTTGAAGAGACAGTATATGAAGCATTAAGTCATGTATTTTAGGTCCTTCATAGCCACCCCTTCCTCACCTTTGTCATGGCCAGGTAAGACCAGAGTTGCTGGAAGACAAGTTTTCAGCATTATTTAAGTAGATTGTGCATGACTTCTGGCGAGTAAATAATGACAATTCCACATTCAAAAGAAGCCAAAAATTCACCCCTTTGTTTCTACAGATTAAAGGCAAAAACAAATTCTTGGCTGTTCCTCTTGTTGTGGGACACATTCTAATTCTCTTTTTAAAATGGACTAGGTTCACCGACACATTACAGGAAGAGAAGGTGAAGGAAGTAAAAATCTTGGAGTTCTAAGGTTGGATCTTAGCCTTGCAGTTTCCTCCAGGGAAATAAGTGGAATACTTGTTGTCAAGGAGTTAGAAACCCAAGCCTCCCATTAAAGGTACCAAAGCAACTAGTTGAGTGAGTTTCCAGTTAGCATCTAGTACAAATTTGTGAGCCTTGTGAGCTCTCCTAAGTGACTTCATATTCTAGCGATAGTCTAATAGCTCCAGCTGAAGCCGTACTGAGCAGAGACAAGCTTTTTAAGAAGCCCTCCCAAATCATAGATTTATAAACAAAATAAATGCTTGGTGTTTTCTTAAGCTGCTGCTTTTTTCATAAAAAATTATTGTAAAGGTCATGTACAGAGGGGTTACCGTTACATAGGTAAAGAAAGTTGTGAGTACATTTCTTAACAGTGTTTTTGTTTTTAATGCAGTACTAGACAGCTGAAACGTTGGTTAAAACAATGATATCATCAGCTATGTCAGAGTTCTGTTTGCTAGTATAACATTACTTTTTTTTTTTTCTGGAACAATGTAACCCAGCCACAAGCAGTTGACAAGTACAACACTGATGTAACATTACCAGATCATACCTTCTAGTAAGACTTCTCAGACTTCATGGAGGCTCCTCGAGATTAAAAGCTAATTTTACCACGATGAGGGGTTTTATATCTACTGTTCTACCTCTCTTCTTTTGGTTAATATCCTGGGCTAAAGCTCTGTTAATTAATAACATGGCCCCTAAAGCTGGGTGTTCAAATTAGCTACTAAAGGAATAGTGTTTTATTCACAGTGATTACAAGCTACTTACAATGACCTATAGTATCACAAGACCCCTACAATGTTACATTTTAAATGTGAATATATTTATTTTAAATATAAGGCCACATATATGTCAGAGAATTTTAGACTAGGGTTATCATTTACTGTTCTTAGTGTTCTATATGAAATATTCAACTTTGTTTTCAAGTTCTATAAGCCATGGAGTACTAACCAATATGTGTGATTTAATTCAGTTACAAATGTACACTGTAAATAAAACAGGTTTCAAAAGTCATTCCAGACTAGTGAGGGTATAGTTGAAACTAAAAATAATAATTAAAAATTAAATAAAATAATTATCATGCCTTTCAGCTTTTAAAACCAGACAGATATTTTAATGTTAGGAAGACTAAAGTAGTACTTGCCTTGGCCCAAACAATTGTGTCTATTTCACTAATTTCTATGTTGTGCTTAGCTTTTTAAGAGAACAAGATCTCTTTTCAATGTACAAAGTTGAGCCAAAAACCTTTAATTTTCTCAAGTTAAATGTTGAGTTGCATATACAGCATGTACTTATATAATCAGCAACAGAATTATTGTGCCTTTTAGTCATCCTTCTTACACAGGTTTTCTCTTCTTTGTGAGAACAAAGTTATGCTCCCAACTTTAGACAGGAAACATTGCCAAAAGAATGATGGACTTACATAATTACTAAAGGGAGTATCGATTAAAGGTGTGTTAGTACATCAGGGAAGATCAGACAATAATAGACAGTAGCAGGTAGAGACTTTCTTACTTAAGACACAGGAGAATGGCTTCAAAATACTCCAAAGACCTGAGATGCTTTGTGAGATAGATATTACCTATCTCCCGGAGCACTGTTCTTAGTGGTGGTGGTGGAGGTTTTTTTTTGTTGTTTGTTTTTGTTTTGTTTTGCTTTTTACAATTCCACATATTTGTTTTGTTTTTCTTATTTCTATTGGATTAGACTATTAAATTACTTCCTAGTACTTCCACTGACAAATTCTGATCAACTCTTAGAAGCAAGGGAGACATATTAGGAGGGTTAGAATAGCAATTCTTCATGACAGAAAATCTACATATGAGGATACTCAGAAAAGCTGGGATTTTTTTAGAATCTTCAAATTGGTGTCTCAAAGACAATTTCAAGCAGCAGAGATATTTTGTTTCATTGTGACAGGACACAAAGAATTCGAAAAACAATGTAGTTTGAGTCAGTTCAGAAGGCCCCTGCAATCTTAGTTTGTCAAAGTCTTTATTGATTCCTAAATTATTGCTCAAAAGCTTATTCCACCATTCCTGGGGTTATTTTGGCTCCCAAAGCCATATGAGTCTATACCTTCTTTTTATTATTATTTTTATCAAGCAGTTGTACAATTCCACAAGTCAGGTTATGAGTACAAGGCCCCTTGATCAATATCACACCAGCATTCTTCCCATTCTTTCCTCACCCCAACCCTAACCTCAACTTTTGAAGTTCAATTTTTACATAATATGCATTCAAATACGATGTTTGTATTTGCTAAGTTTATAACTTTTAAACTATATTTTATGTCCTACTATCTTTAAATATCTGTTTAGATATGACATAAAACACTCACATACACACACATATATTGTAAGTTAGCTTGTGCACAAAGCTCCTATTCTACACATTGAAAGAAGGAAAAAAAATCAAAATAGCTAAATGGAATTTGTTTCCCTATTCCAATAAAGGACCTGGTCATTTGAATTCCTTATTATCCAATCTTAAGAAAATGCTAATAATGCTTTAAAGGCAGTAGTATAATTCCCCTGAATCAACTAAACTCTAATTTTACTAAAAAAAATCTAATAGGAATGAGAGGTAATAATATGTATAACATGTCTTATAAATGGCATCTAAGACAAAACAAAATTACAATTATCTTCATTTTGTGATGCAATAATTGTTGCCAGGCAAAGAAAATAAGGATGTGACAGCTTGGAAGTCTATCAACTGAAACATACAACCAGTACATCAGAGAAATTTCATAACATATATTCCTCACCTCCCAAACAAACAACAGACGCTGCCTCAGTGCTGGAAGACTATTAGCCAGTTATTTTCTTTGTTTTCATTTGTTTAAAGCCAGTAGAGTTTAGTGAGAAATATTTGTACTTTTTTTCTCTCTCTCTTCCCACCTGCTTTCAGTTCTGATATGCACGAGCTTTTTAGTTAAGCAAATCAGACACAGAAAAACCAAAAAGAAAAGACTTTTGTATGTTAGGTTTAGGTTAGCTTTGCATTTAAAATAAAAACAGTGGTGGCAAAATGTGTGCCACTTTAGTACATTAATTATGATCCACCATTTACTCCATATTTAAAACACACAAGGGAAAAATAACATTTCTACCCATAGGTATTCTAATGAGATTAGACATGAAGCTTTTGAAATAAACCTCAAACAGCTATTACCAAGTCTTATTACTGTTTAGTAGCTTCGATCACACAGGCATTTAGTGACAAATCTGTGGCTATAGACCAAATCCATATAGACTTCTAAAAGGACATAAACACCTCAAGGGACAAAAGAGATGCCTGCGAAGCCCCGGCAAGCAGGAGTTCAACCACTTCCCTTGGCAGTTTGCACACGTTTTCCAGCATGAATTTCACTTATTTAAACAGGTGAAAGTAATTAGATTTTTAAATGATTGTATTGTCAATGGGTCTGCACTCTGACAGAAAAATTCATTCTGACTGTAAAAACCTGAAAACTCATAAAAATAGGAATTTCAGGAAAAATGATTAGTAGCACGTTCCTAAGTTTCCACCAAAAATTTGAAGAATTAAATATATCCTTTATTTTTTAATATGTCATGCTAAATCACTGAATAACACAAAGACACAATTGTTTTTTGAGCAACAAGGAAGTTGAAGTACTAAGCACTTTCTATAAAGAAATTCTGAAACTACATATTAAAAATTAAAAAAGTTGACATTTTGTTGCCATCAATTTCACTACACTATAGCTTATTTTAAAAATTACATTGAAACAACCTTAAAATTCTCAGTAAAAGGCCATTGTTCGACCCCTAGTGGTGTGAAATGGTCTTTTAGTGATCTAAAGAGATTAATCTTCTCTAAACACTGAAGTTATTTCAATGTAAAAAAAAAATGTACAATGGGAACTGCAGAGGTTTAATTTCTGAAAAGCCCAGATAATTATATATTCCATGGCTCTTAGACTTTTTTTTTAAACCAGTAGTGGTGCTTCCAGTGCTAACATTTCTATTCTACAATTGGTATTAGCATCAAAATCTTTAATAGGTTCAAAGAACCATTTTGAGTTCAACAGGAATTCACCGTGAACATTATATAATCTACTTGTCCTAACACTACGGTTTTGGATACGTGCTGATTAATTATGGTAAAGGAATAAAACAGGTTTCTGTCTATATTAAATGGAACTCACCATTTTAAAACAGAATGCATATATAATTAGACCAAGGTCTCCTCACACCAAATGTCTGAGATGACCAAATGAAATGTATACTGTACTTATAGAGGAAAAAAAAAAGTTAGACTTGCTTGTTAAGTTCTCACTTTAAGTATAAGTAAAGCTATTTTGAATGAGAGCCTTTGGAAAGTAAAAAAAATTAAATGTGAATACTGGCTACGTTCATATTAATTACATGATACAGCATGATTAGATGGGAGTAATTAGTGTATGCTGAAGTAAACTGAGTTTGAAAGCTTACTCAACATTATTAAGCGCCCTTTTTGAAAGTAGTGAATAGCTTAATTTAATTTGTGCTGGTTAAAGCACACAGACTTCCAAATATCAAGACAATACTAAATTTACTCTTCTACCCAAATCATACTAATAAATGCAGAGGAAGAGATGTCTGAATGGCACTAGCCAAAGATTATGTGCTTGATTTAACATTTCTTTTTCATGATTAATATTCAGCAGACTGATTTATTCTCATCAAAATCATCACTGCTCATGTGATTTTTTTTTGCCCATCTCTTTTCTCAAAAACTAAATGAGACTGATGCAAACCCACAATGTCCTGGGAAGCTATGAAAATTTAAATACACAAAAATTAGTTCATATGAGAACAAAATGTGCATTATTTGTCAAATACAGTTATAAAATTTTAAACCAACAAAGTTTAAATGGGGGAGGTATTTTATCTATGAAATAGAAGTGGGATTTACTCTAAGTAAGATTAATGACAAACTATATATCTACAATGCAACTGAATCTAAACAACCATGTGTTGTCCATTAGGAAGGTATTTGCTCAGGGTTATTTTCCTAGCTATGGTGATGAATTTGCACCAATCCATCTACACAGTCTCACCCAGTTCTCCTTGTCACCAACTGTACACATTTGCCAGCCAGCTGGCTGGAGTGAGCTGTATATCCTGTGGCACATAACAAAGAGAAAGCTGCTGGCTTGCACCAGGATGAAACCCATGACCTCCACTTCATCAACATCATGGATAGCCACATGAGCTAACTGACCATTGATTAAAATAAATGCATACCTTGCCAGGCTATGATCACTTGGGTTAAATGTTAAGAAAAAGAAATTTTTGTGAAATTCAACAACACCACCATTACAATGAAAGAATTGTAAAACTAAAAGGGAAAGGGCATTTCAAAAAGAAATTTTGTATTAAAAGCTAACGTATTGATTAGGATAGAATGTAATTCATTTGGTAAGACATCAGTTCTTAAAGTAGCAAGAAGTCAAATTATATAAACCACTAAGAAAATATTTCAGTGAAAACTGTTGAAGAGTTACAAGCAAATTTCCCTTATAGAAAAGAATAGCAAATCAGTAGATTGGCTTGGCCTATAAAAGTTTCTGGAAAAAGAAGATAATACTTATTAAATTTCCTCTCTTATCACAGGTATAAATTTTACTTTTGGAAATTCATACATGCAACCACACACACAAACACAGATTCACCACAAAAATAAGAGTAGAAGGAGGGCTATGAAAGAAAGCAAATTCTAAACCAGAAGCTATGATATGCCAACATTATAAACACCTCCAGTTCACCACATCTTAAAAGACCAAGTTATAGTTAAAAACAAGCAGAGCACCAGTGGCTCACACCTGTAATCCTAGGTACCCAGGAAGCTGAGATCTGAGGATCGCTGTTCGAAGCCAACTCAGGAAGAAAAGTCCCCATGAGACCCTTATCTCCAATTAACCACTCAAAAACTATAAGTGGCACTGTGGCTCAAAGTGTTAGAGTGCTAGCCTTGAGCAAAAGAGCTCACGGACAGTGCCCAGGCCCTGAGTTCAAGTCCCATGACTGAAAAAAAAATACGGATTGAAAAAAGTTGTATAGTTATATTTACTTAATTATTAGACATTTTCCTCTATGTAACTAGAGAGAACTTACTTAGTTTTCATCACTTTTTTAAATTTCCATCTCTTTTTCATCTGTCTCCTTTCATTCTTAATCAAATTCTTTTGAAAGGTATGTTCAAAAATTGATACAACAATTTACATGTTTATCTTCTTTAAACATTAAAATTTTAATACACTTCTACTTTAAGGCACTCACTGGAGACCCATTACACTGGTGACACATTTTCCCCTCAGTTTAACTAAAATGTTAAACTAAGCCTTCTTGCTTTTGCAAGTCACCCCAAAACGTATACTCAATAATTTATTTATTTATAACCCTAAGCTTAAACTTGAAAATAGGCTTATGGTATAATAGGGCTTATTGTTAATTGCAATTACAGGTTAAAATGAGTTCTTTTCCAAACTTCTAAAGAAGTAATGCATTTTATTCATTCTGCATTTTTAGCAATAAGCCATGTGCTTTGCATATAAAAGTTGCCTCATACATGAATGCTGAATAGAAGAAATAATGGATGAATCCCTATTAAGTTTTACTTTCTTTGTTTTGGTCTATTATTCCATTGAGTTCTACTTCAATAAGAATTATATTCACAATTCCTCCTATCTTTGTATGATCCTTAAATTTCATAGCTCTTCTATTTTTCTGATCCAAAGTCATTGATAAATGTTGAAAATGAGAGTCTCTCCCATGTCAATCATTGCCCGGTAGTCTAGCAGAGGTAATACTACAAACAAGTAATGTTTGCGTATGTACATACAGTCATATAGGCTCCATTTGATTCTGTGGTTTCTGTATTCTCTGATTTGTCTAGAGAAATATTTGTCAATGATTTTATATCTATAGAATTCACTGACTATTCTATCAAAAAAACTTGGATTTTTATAGCAAACGCATCATGAAAAATATTTTGGTTTATCAAAATCTTGCCATTTCTGAAGACTTTAAAAATACTGTCATTATCAGAATCCAATGGTATAATTTCTTTGAATAACTTATTTGAATTTTAACAAAATCCATACAAGGAAGCTGCAACTCGTGTTGTGAGGAGGGAGAAGGGATGTCAAGGAGAGGGAGGAAAGAAAAATGGAAAGAGGAGGCCTGTGAATACAGTCATGATGCTCAGTGTACACATATGAACATGGAGCTAGGTAAACTTTGGGATATGGTGGGGTTGGGAGAGATGGAGACTGATGGAAAGGGTAACAATGATCAAGATGCATTGTACTCATAATCTGATCTGTTGAAGGGAAACATCCTTGTATAAATACTTAAAGGTAATTTTATAAAATCAAGACACTAGTAGGCTCCAATATCCAATTTCTTTTAAAAATGTGCCTATGGGCTCTGCGATGTCTACTTTCTTGTTTATGAAATCTCAAGTGACATTTGTATTTGTGCTGGGATAATCATAAATTATTTCAGTGCTACATTCTGAGGCTGGATATGAAATTAGCTATGTGATGTCTTCCCATTGCTCACTTAGCTTAGAATTTCTTGAAATATGTTTTATTTACCAGCTGCAACTCTCTTTGAGAAGAAGAAAAAGAAGACTGAAACTCTACTTTGAAGCAATTACTTGTTAACATCAAAACATTTTTCCTAAGAATCAATTGTGTATTGATCTTTTAAATTTAAACATTGCTCAAAAAGAACTGCTTATATATTGTTATACATTAGCATAAGCCTTACATATCAATCTTATATTTATCATCCCTGACATCTGATGGTTATGGATATCAGTTTGAATTATTCTTTTATCTCGTCTCTTCTCTCTCTCTCTCTCTCTCTCTCTCTCTCTTTTGACTATTCTGTCTGTACTCTCTCCCTGGCCATCATAATTTCATGATAAAATGATAGCTTTAGGATCACCTGACCCTTAAATCATTTTTTTTCTGTATCAGACATTAGTGGTTTAAAGACAAAAATCAATGACTTACACAACATTCATATTTTTCCATCTTTATTAAGATGACTCTCCCCTTATTTTGAGTGGACTTTTCCTTTTTTCATAAGATTTTGAAAAGGTCTGGTATTTGAATTTAGAGTCTTACTTGCTCAGTTGGTGCTTTACCACTTGAAACACACCTTTGTGTTTTGGCTGATTATTTTGGAGATGAAATCTGGTATATTTTTTTATGCAGATGAATCACAATCTTTTGGATGTCAGCTTCCCAAGTGGCTAATATTGTTGATGTAAGCTTCTAGTTCCACCTAGAATTTTTTTAAACAAGGTTTAAGGCTTTTCAATTAAGATGTTATCAAAGTTTAACTTTTCTGAATTTGTATATACACACTGATTACTATAAAAATTATTACTAAAACTCACATGGAGAAAAATAAAATTTCCTTTCTCCTGCCCTTAAACATGTTTTTTTCTTTTAATTTAAAAATATTTTTTAAATTGTGAACATACCATACAGAGGGGTTACAATTACATGGGCAAGGTAATGAGTACATTTCTTATCAAGCATTGTTGCCTTCTCCTGTGTTTCCCCTTCCCATCCCTTCCCATTTCCCCTACTTACCCTTGACCTCCCCCCCCCCGTCCCCCACTCCTGGCCAAAGTTGTAAAGTTTGTTTTTCGACATAACGTCTTGTACATCTCATTGTTGTAATGGGTCCACCTGAATCCCTATTTAAACAACTTGTTTTTTCCCTTCATTTCTCCAAATTATACCAACATCAAATACAGTGAAAGCAGGGGTTATGCCGTGGGGGAGGAATATACAAAGCAACACAGAAATCATCTTATAAATATGTTAGAAACAATTTGAGAATTTCTGAACAAAGAAATATCATTATACCTGACTTCGCAATCACTTTTCTTAAAACATTCAGTATTTTTCTTACAATACCTAACATTTTATTCCCTAGGCATTTCAAACTATAGGTTAACATGGCAACTACCTTCCATTATTCTCTTTCCTTTCACATTTTCAGTCCTCTTCTTAATACAGAAGAAAGAATTAAGTCCAGTGTAGCTTTTCTCTGAATGTTGTTCTTTGCTTTCTTACATGAGACTGAGATCAGTTCTTAATTATTCTAGGTTAATTGTGCTTTCAAATTCTTATTGGGATTTAAGACCACGTCTAATTTATTTTATATTTTGATTATAACTGGAGAACTTACCCTACCTATTTCTATTTATTTCTATTTATTCAATGTTTCTCTAACAAGAAATTAATCAAAACAAATAGATCTGAAGAGAAAGAAGGGATGGTAGATACAACTTAGTTGGTGATGATGGTGCCTATCCCTATGTCTGCATGTGTGAAGCTAGGGAAACTAGAAAATCACATTTCATACTAAATACACACACACACACACACACACACACACGTATGCATGTATTATATAGGTTTTCATTGTTTAAAGATCAAACAACATGGGAAGGCCTTTGTTCACAAGATACTAAACACTACTACAATTAATGGTCTCTTTTAAAAAATATTACAAGAATGTATTTATTTTATTTGTTGAAATGATTTTAAAAATCCCTCTCTACTTCTTTTTCTGATACTATTTTGAAAATGTGCAAAAACATAGGGTATTCACAAAACTTCCTTGATTTTCAAGCTTGTTAATATTTACCCTTATGAGACTTGCATTAATAGCAATTGGCAATCTAGCTGAGTAAGTATTACTTCTCAGAAGCATTTACCTGAGGTGTAATTTCCTGAAGTCCACATTTAATATCTTAATTGTATATTTTTAAGTTTATCCACACAGAGGCCACTTCCTTGCCTTACCATCTGGCCTGACCTTAAATTAACAGAATGACCTTTATATAATGTAGCTTATAATGATAAAATGATTAGTTGTTTCATGAAATTATTTCCTAGATTAGTCACCAAACCAACCTGTACTGCAAACAAAATGAACTAAAATGCAAATCATGTGGTAAGGCTAAAATTAACTAACTAAAATATGTGGTTACTTCAAGTATAAAAGCATAACATTCTGTTTATTATCAATTCTCTTATCAAACATTTATTGATTTCATTGAGATTAATGCAACTTTTTACAATTTGTGACTTCTTAATGGTAAAAGCCAGTGGAATCCTGTAAAATTCAAAGGAAGCACTAAAATGATGTTAGTAATAAAAAAAAAGATAACTAAAATGAGATCAACTGACTAATGATAACGAGTTTTGAAGGTAGAAGTTCCTACAATCAAGGCCGAAGAAGTATGAGCAGCCTTAGATATCACTTTACAATCGTGGCATCTAATGTACCAAAATGCTAAAATGATGATTATCCATGTTAACAAGTTAATCCATGTTAAAAAGTTAATGGTCCAAATGAGAAGAGCAGGAACTCCAAGTACAACATAAAGAGCATTTTTCTTCTGCATAAAGATGTAACTTTTCCATGAGTGTAAAAAGATGTGCTGGCCATTGTCCTGTCTTTACCTAGCCAGGCTATCAAAGGGATGTAGCATTTGATCCAAACAGACATACAAACACTGGTTTGTCTTCCAGCTGATATGCAAGATCAAAGGACACTGAATATATATTTTTAACTACATAAATGAGAGATAAGAATCAGCTCTTTGAAATGACTTAGATGCAATACAGATCCAAAGTACATTCTTCCTGGAAATTCCAACACAATCTTATCAAAGTCCTAGAAAGCAAGAAAAATTCTTCAGACAAACTATGATACTTGATTTCTGACCTAACTGCATTATTTTAAAATGAATTCTTTGTTTCTGCTCCTCTAGAACAAAGCTAAACACCACACATATGGTTTCTGGATATTCTGGTACCTTTATAGAATAAGCTCCAAGCCTAAAAGCCCAAAGTAGCTCCAGCCTCCCTATGGGACATGGAAATCAAAGTGAGAGTCATGTTTGATCTCATTCCAGACTTGAACCACCTATGGACGTCAAACTATGCCAGTACTCACTAACTCCACATAGGGTCACAGAGGTCAAGTTGGATGCTCAGTACTCTAGTAGCTTGGCATGTTTAGAAAAAGTGCCCATTATCTTTCTTTCCTAAATCCTACAAGTAAAGAGGGTCCAAACAGGATAACAAAACAATATTCTATTTTACCAGTATAATGCTCTAAAATGACAAAACAAGTTAGAACCTTATCTATGGACATGCAATATTTCATGTGCTATAAAATTATAAGTGAGTGATTTAACTATTTCCTCAGAGAATAATTCAAGATAGTAGATAATGTATATATCAAAATTGTGATTATATGTGTGTATGTATGTGCATATTTTTAGAAACTATACCTTCTCAACATGTCCCATACTTTACAAAGAACTATCAGAAATGCCATTTGTAAATTTTTATATATTTTTGAACTCACAATTTCAATTGACTAAAAAATTAAACATGTATTCATCACTACCACTGATTCTTTTAAAAAGTAATCATAGAAGTCACAAGGTGGGGGGGGAGGCTATGTCATATAGAACCTAGAGTATGAAGGAGAGAGAACATTGGCCTGAAACCTACATCCACAGAGGCAGTTGCTTTTATGATAGAGATATTTATATTTCCCTGGTACCTTTGGAAGTCTAGGTAGGAGCAGGTAAGAAAGCATGGATTTGGTGGGTTCTTCTTCATTATTGTTGGCATTTTGCCAAACAGGTATAGCAGAAAGATGAATGAGACAGGGAAGTATATTAAAATTCTACAAAACTAAACCTCAGTAACATAGAGATATTAGGAGAGTAAAATTTATAAAGCTTCTCTGTGTTTGTGTGTGTGTGTGTGTAGACAAAGAGAAACACAGACTGTGACAGATTAAAAGACAGAGAGATGTATACGAAGACAAAATGGCAAAGAGAGACAGTTATTATTTATATGATTTATTATAAGAACTGTCTGACATAATGAGAGAGTCAAAAAGTCCCAGAATTTTCAATCTGCCAGCTGCAGAACCAAGAACGATAGCGATGCAAATCCATTAGAGTCCAAAGATCTGCTGTAAGTATATTCTGATGGCAGAAATGCTAGACTGTGTCCAAAAGACCATGGACAAGAACCACTGGCATCTAATGAAAATAGACCTAGGAAACCTAGAACCCCTTCTCTGCCTTGTTGTTCCATTCAGGCATACAATAAATTTAATCGTGTTCAACCTAACTGATAATGGTAGATGTTTTACAGTCTTCTGATTTAAAAGCTAATCTCTTCCAGAAACATCTTCATAGATGCACCATAATGTATTACTTATTCAAATGAAACATATGCAAAAATAATCATCATAAAAGTAAAAAGAAATAATGATATACAAAAGGAGAAAGGGTAGATAAAATTTATTGCCATTAAATATGTAACAGAGGCAAGGAAATTAAAGATCTGATAAGATACAGTAATGATTTAGAGTTGAAAAATAGAACTGTTGAACTGGTAGGGTGAAAATGTTTCAGCTAATGATAAAGTTTCTAAAAGGAACACATTGCAAAAGCTCAGTAGAAATACAGATCGTATGAACTGGTCAAGGAATGGACTAAACTCAAAATACCAATTGTGCTGAGAACATGCAGAGTGGAGAAGACCATGAGCTACGCAATATATGGCAGTGGAGAGAAAGAGTACCAGATAGCACAAGTGAACATGCTGAGAAGATTGGGTTTTATAAAAGGGGTTATGTCTTTAGGAGGAAGTTTCAAAAACATTCTATCATTTGGAATTTCTGTAGTGAATAGCATTACTGCTGAAAATCAACACTTTCAGCAGATTTTAGAAAGAAACTAGGATGTACCAAAAGGTTTCACTCCTAATGAACTTCACTATAGTGTAAATTCCAATCCTTTCATAATGAATATGGAAATGGATCATCATTGTAAGGCCTATGTTCAGAACTGAAGGGGTATGGGCTTCAGCAATGGTTAAACAAACAGAACCGTGATAGAACTTCCCATAAAGAAAAGGTACCAGTCTTGATAAACAATTAGTCATCTAAGAGACACTATGGAAAGAAGAGTCCTGGGAAAGAAGACTGTCCATATATATGAATGGAAAGATAGGACCTCAGATGGCAATTCTGAAAAGGACTTGTCTCTGGCAAAGAAAATGCTGGCATGAACCTTCTGTCATGAGAAGACTGGAATAAGTCTGAGGTTTGGTGTGGGGCTGAAGGACCCTAATGGATGCTTAGTGACAGAAGCTAATTAGAAAATCCTAGCCTAGCTGATAGAGACTAGTTACTTCTACAAAATATACCTTGTTGAAGACATAATAACACAACATCTTTCTCAGTGCAGGGTTGGTTGAAAGATTCAGGAATGTATTTTCATGAGCTCCAGTCTGAAAACCTATACCCTATGAGGAGTACTCCAAGGATAAATTTGGAACTACCATTATTCCAAGGGTAATGTTTATGGGACTTTACACTGTGGATCTACATGAATGATGGTGCCTCTGAATTGTCACTGGGTTATATTCTATACCAAGGGGAAAGTGAGCACAGAGTAAGAATCCAGTGGCCAAAAGTATATAGAATATATCTCCTCTAAAAACTTGACTGAACTGAAATTTTGCCTACTTCACACGTGGAAATAACATCTGATATTTAACGAGTGCACACTATAAAATGTCTTTCTAGTCAAGTATTAGATATTAGAGCTATCACAATGAAACAACTTTTTTTAAAAAGCTCATGTTTATCTATTTCTTTTGGTGTTATTTGATATTTGTGCCTATGGCATTCCTTTCAAATACTTTCATTACAGTGAAGGAAAAATATGTGAAACAGATTCTACAGATTGGTGCATTTGTGGTATTAACATTTCTTCTATGTTATAATGTAACAAAGAATATGATTTTTCTATTAATAATGATGGATTTTAATTTTTATAGACAATTTTAAGACACATTATAATACATATATGTTTTTAATAAAATAAGGTAAAATATAATGCAAAATACAGTTGATAACATTTAAGAATGAAATGAAAGCATATAAAATCAGGTTGAGTTCTATTCTTTTCAAATTATAAAGGATACATATTTATATTTAAGAACTTTGAAAAAACTAATATTTAACACACATATAGAAGGTTTTCTTCTTTTTTGACGCAGTATTATTTTTAATGTATAATAATGTATAATAACTCTACTAAAGTTTTAGTTGATATAATTGGTTATATATTAAAATTAATAATTGTGTAAATTTATCTTTATTTAAATAGTTCTACTTTTATGTATATAAATGCAACAATGCCATTGCATTGTTCAAATTCTATTGCAACAGATATGGACTAATGAATATGAAATGCTGTATAAAGATAAATGGAAGGAATTTTCTAAATATTTTAAGTAAGATTTGGCAGGATTACCAAATGGCCCTATAGATAGATGTATCTGTGATTCCCTCAAAGAAATCTGAGTGTACTTATGTGGCCCCATCACTGTAAGTAGGGACAACTATGTATTGGGAGACTCCAGAAACAACAGCTGACATTCAAAATATGGGACATTAACCAAGAAATCATGGCAGCTTAATTATGATTAACATTAATGGTGCCTTTAAACAACATTAAGTAATGTATAGATTCACACAAAGATAAAGTTCAAAAGGAGCATTAAAAGTAATATTAGTAACACAGTGCTTAAAGAATAGAGAAATATAATGTATATGTGTTAATGGTCATTTATTCTTTTACCAATTTAAGGTAGAGGTACATGTAACTAAATTTTTGGCAAGCACTACTTGTACACACACACACACACACACACACACACACACACACACAGATATACAGCTCCTTAGTAATATTCAAAGTAATTTTGTCTGTGAATAAGAGGAGGATTCAGTTTCACAGCATTTTTTCAAGATAAAACCCTAAAGGCCAATGATGGTCATCCTTTGAAATCACCCTAATCAATGTGTAATTCATAATTATGCAATTATTAATGATTCAGAAACATTATAAGTATAACAAATCTGATTAACCTAGGATTTTAGGCACTAATTGACTTAATTAATAAACTCTATCCATACAGTATGCATCTCCATAAATATGCATTTTCATATTTAATTGACTATGAAACATGGTAACTAATACATGAGGGAAGATCTTAGGCAAAAATATTCACCTCTATCCTTTCTTGTAAAGTACGTGAGGCAATTTAAATAAAATTATTTTCTTTAAATAATATGATCTTACAAACAGTTTTAGTAATTTTTAAATGTCATACACATAAATAAGTAATATCAAAAAGACTGAATGATAAAAGCTAAGTTTTTGGTTTTTTAATACAAATGAAAGATAGTATAAGAGTTAAAAATGCAGTTTAGCCAGGTGTTGGTGGCTCATGCCTGTAATCCTAGCTACTCAGGTGGCAGAGATCTGAGGATTGCAATGCAAAGCCAGCCCAAGCAGAAAATCTCAATGAGACGCTCATTTTCAATTAACTAGCAAAAAGCTGGATATGACGGTGTGGCTCCAGGGGTAGAGCTCTAGACTTGAGCAAGAAAGCTAAGGGATAAAGCCCAGGCCTTGCAGTAAAGATCCATTACCAACACTAAAACGGAAAAAGAGAATGCAGGTTTGAGAGGGTTGTTTTCTTCATTATTAAACCCTCAGATCCTCTTCTTCAACAATAATACAGAAAAATAGAATCATAGGAGTTCTTTCATAGTATTGTCTATTTTCTTTTATTTGATTTTCACTATTCTTTTGCATTCCTAGTATCTAACAGTAAGCTTGCATTTATTGAGTGAAATGCCTCACCCATTAAAATGCAGTTAAAATTGCAAATGAATCTGAGTTTGAATTTCAGGATTAAAGTTAACTGACAATGATTTTAAGAAACATAGATTAACAACAGTACTTTGAACAATTAACATACAGCTTAACAAAATGAATATCAGAAAATTGAAACAGTTTCAATGAGGGGTAGCGGAAGGCTAAGGAATGAACGAAAGAGGGAACAGAAGACAAGTACAGCCACAATATTGAATGGAAAGTACTATGGAAATGGTGATGTGTCTGAGGGAAAGAGGTAGAGGGGGTGAAGGAGGAAGAATGATGGGAGGGGTGACTGATAAAGAAGCACTGGAGACATGAATAGACATGTTAAATTTAACTCCCTTATATAAACATGTAAAGATTAAAAAAAGTAAAGCCACTGCATTGCTGGAATGGGAGTGTGCATGGAACTACCTCTATAATAACATTTAATAGCTAAATGTGTTATTCCAACAGGAGCAATGTGCCTCTCTGGAATGTGTGGTCCACTTGTGTGTACTACATTGATGAACCTCTGGGTATTTTTCTTCGACTAGAAGTCTAAAAGTCAAACCGTGGAGAATATTTGAGTCCTTGTGTTGTCAAAGATTTTGGGACCCCCCTCCCCCGCCATTCAGTTTATTTGGCTCTTAGGAATTTAGGCTTGACAGAAAGAAGCTGCAAGAGCTGATGCAAAAGCATGTAACAGATGAATGGGAAATTTCCAAATAGTTTTAAAAGACTTACTAAATTCCCCAAGAGAGTAGATTGTGTGATTGTGTGGGATGGCAAACAAGAAATGTGAATAGAGAAAGTAAAAAAAAATGAAAGAGAATATGAATAAAAATAGATATATGTAAAAGGACACTGTTTTAGTCTAGACCTTTGTGGGACAAAATTTGAATGAGAAGAACAAGAAGGAGAAAGGAAGAAAAACAGAGGAAGAACATCAAAGAAATTAACAAAGGTACAGGATAGTAAGTAGAATATGAGAACAGACCAAGAATGGTGATCTCTGTGAACATCCATATCATCCATCCATACGAAAGTTACACTTTTATCATTGGTATCTCATTTTTATACTCTCTAAGTTTTACACTTGCTAGTGATGCTAATGGCATCCTTAGCAAGTCTCAATACAAAGCATTAGTATTTAACTAATACAAACCAGATAACTTTCTAATAGAATGGCTACACTAATACTATTGTCTGTATTTTCAGACAAATCAGAATTGTTTAAAAATAAAGTCTTTTATATAGATTGAATATCGAGAAATGTTTAGATTCTGCATAGCTTTTTTCTCTCTATTAACCAGTTTTCTGAAGTTACTTAATAGTTCTGTTTTTCTTTAAAATCATATTTTTCTAAATTTTTCCTCAAAATGAAGTTTCTCTAAAAGATTTTTAAATAAGGTTCCTGGGTAGACTATTTTAAGCAAGTTAAAATCAGATATCAAGAAAATCTTGATTCACTTCTAAGAGATTTGCTGTTCCTGATCAATAGCTGACCTAATGCCAATAAAGCCACTACTCACCTGCTTCCTCCACTAATTCATCTCACTACAGGTGGTTGTTGAAATCAGTACTCCAGCAATTTCAACTTAATTCAACAACATCATACCTTTTTTTCAAGTACAACATACTCACCTATATACTTGTTACATATTTTATAAAAATAGAATATTATTATATGAGGACATTTCCAAACTTCCTTTTGATACAATCTTATGTTTCTGACTACCAATTTTAAGGTGCACTGTGGAAGTAGTCAGGATAAAAGCTTTTAAAAATATAGCACTAAATTGTCAATCAATTTTTCAGGACTTATCAGGAATAAAATGTGAATGTATTAAAAATATAAAAGCAAATTACTGCAAATGTGTCTCTCCCTTTCCCTTCATATACATGTGTGTGTTTGAATAAATAGGTGTAGTATTTACATGTGTATAAATGCACTCACATATCCATATTTTGTTCTTCAAAGGAAGCCTAACGATTCTACAAAAACCAAAGTTTTGTATATTTACATCTCTACATAAACTATTTATAAATCAGAGAGATCTCAATGTTGTTTCCCATAGTCAATCTTTATGGAATAATACTACATGGTTAAAATTATTGTTACTAAAGCAAGATTGCCATTAATTATATTAGCATCTAAAATATACTTGTTTGTTTTCTGTTACAATACCTGTTAATTAGTTACTTAAAATTGCTCTTTGTAAAGTGAGTCATTTTTTAACTGAACAAAGTATTGAAATACTCAGTTGTGATTATCTGTATTATAATTGTTTGACATTCCTACTAGGAGAACACATAACTACAGTTAACACAAAATCACACAATGATTGAAAATTTGTGGGTGATCATTTATTTCCTTTGCGAATAAACTCTAAGATGGCATTTAAACTACAAAAGTCATAATTAAGTAGCTACATGTTAAAACGATACATGTGGCTGTAGGTCAGGCACAGTACAGGATAATTCTTGATCATTAGTACATTAGCCATTCTCATCTGAAACAAGGCTTCTGATAAGAATATTTTTGACATTTGTCTTCTGTTTCCAGTAGTCCTGCTTCCATATGGTATGAAGACTGATGTAAACTTTACTTCAGGCAATTGAACTTTTCACACCCTGGAAAACCACAAAATCAGATGTTCTGTGGTCTCCGCAGCTGGTATACTGTACTCACTTTGGGTAGTGTCATATGAAAAATATTTCCCTCCCAATCCCCAAACAGAAACAATCATTAATGAAATGCAGGCTGCACAATGAGATCATATAAAGTATAGATTTCAACAGCCATAGTAGGAACACGAAAAAAATTCAGAACATGAACACAAATCAAGTAATTCCTACCAGAAAAGAAGGAAAGAAAAAGGATAAAGGAATGTCTGCACAGACGTAGCATTTGTTCTGAAAACAACTGTTAACCACTACCTTGGAAGAATTTTAGTTCAAGCATTGGTAGACTAAATAATCACAAGTTAGCTGTAGAATAACAGTCAAAAACTTCAGATATAATGGCACATTACAAGCTTATCACTATATATACAACTATCAAATTGTGAAGTGATTTCCCTAATACTACATGTGGAATCTGCTTATTTAAAAAAAGAAGCTGTCACCAGTCTATGCAATTTAATATAATACTCTATTTGGGACACATTCAATCACACCATTGTTTATTTTTTATTGAACTACTTTAAGAAAACTCACAACTCAACAACAGTAATGAGATTTGTTTTCTAATGGGAAGTGTTATAACAATCATACTTTTAGTATTTTCATGTATGAAAGAAGAAGAAATATACATTGTTTTATATTTCTTGTCAAAAGCATCTTTACTCTAAAGTGTGGCAAATTTAAATATTTTTACCTCCAATCCATTTTCCCATTTTATGTAATTCTTTAGTGTGCAGTAGTTTATATATGAGGTACAATTTATGTAACAAAATGGTAAACAGTGTGCGGATGATCATGATTATGAATTACACAGGCTTTAGACATCCTAACATTTTTGTCTGATCATTACAGTTAATGTAAAATAATCTTACAGATATTGTTTGAAGTCCTAATACAAACTTTAAATACCTACTGTACAGGCTTTCAGATGGAATTTGGAGGGACTAAATTTAGAGAAGAATTTCATTATTGTAAACATTATCAGAATAACTACTCTGTATATCTTTTAAGAAAATATGTCTATAGTAAATCAAGAAAGCCCTACGTTTCTCTACATCTGTTATCCATAAAATCTTTATATGTCTTAGGCATGCCACCTTGTGCTAAACCCCAGATTACATTTGGAAGACTGTAAAATGGTATACATACAGAGCACTAAAATGAAATAGAAATGTATCAAATTAAGAGTAAAGTTGTGCATAGCACTCTTTCTAGTAACATGCAGACATATAATAGAGAACTCATAAATTTTCTTATCACTGTGGGATTCCATGTTACCATTAATATTTTTGCAACACAATAGTACACAACAGAAAGCAAAGCTATATTTGTAAAAACATTAAAAAACTCATTTGTACCTGTTTCCCCTGCTATCATGACTTTACATATTAATAAGAGCATCACAGAACTCGAACCAAAAATCATAGGTATTTTATATAGATACTGTGCCCTGCATATCAGTTCCTGAAATTGGCAACCAGCAATCCATTAAGCTAAATGATATTCTATGCACATAGACTGTACCCAAGTATAAGACTATATCCAAGTACAGAAAATAACATGGTTTAGTTTATGTTTTAGCTTATATTTTTAAAGGCAAACATGCAAAGATCACTTCCCTCCTGAAGATTGTATTCTAGTGGGGAGAGGGTGCAACAAATAAATAAATGAAACATATAGAATTCCAAGTGATAAACACAATGGCTGAAAAATAGAAATAGGGATGGGTGGAACCAGAGAAGAGATTATTGAAATTTTACAAATAGTCATCAGTAACATGAGAATGCAAGTTGTGAGCCATTATGGATAACAACATAAAAGTTCCTCAAAACTTAAAAAATAGAACAACTACATCAAAAAGAAGCATCATTCATTGTTATTTGTCATGAGAAAAAAATAAAATGATTATACCAAAACATTCTGTACTCCTATGCTCATTCACAATAACAAAGAAATGGAAACAACTCAAGTATTCATCAACTGAAAAATGCATAAAGAAAATGTGATAAACATACACAATGGAATAATATTTAGTCAAAAAAGAATGAAATCTTGTCATTAGAGACAACATGGATAGAAGCAGAGATAATTATCTTATTGAAATGAGACAAGTGTAGAATGGAATACACCATATGATTTTTTTTTTGTCACAGAACTTGAACTCTGAGCCTGGGCATTGTCTCTGAACTCTTCAGCTCAAGGCAAGCACTCTACCACTTGAGCCACAGCACCACTTCCCATTTTCTGTGGTTAATTGGAGATAAGAATCCAATGGGCTTTCTTGCCTGGGCTTGCTTTGAACCATCATCCTCAGATCTCATCCTATTGAGTAGCTAGAAGTACAGGTGTGAGCCACCAGCACCTTGATGATCTTATTAATATATGAAACCTAAAATAAATTGAACTTGTAAAAATTGGGAGATCGAGGAGAATAGAGGCTCTAGAGTGTACAAATAGGGAAGGATGTGAAATGCAATCAATAGGTCATTTAATTAGTAGGTAGAACTTATAATTCAATACGACTGAAGTTTTGGGCTATTGCAGAATCTAGTGACCACAAGTAACGATTTTGTACTTTTTAATCAAAAAACCTGAAAGAAAATCTTGTAGAAGTGTTTATCACAGAGAATTGACAAATATTTGAACTGATAAATACATTTAGCCTGACAAGCATTACCTAGTGTATACATGTATCGATATTTTATGGTTTCCTTTAGCATGTACAACTTTGATGAGTTTTCATGAGTTAGAAAAAGAGAGGAGGGGAAGAAAAGAAAGAAAAGGGAAAGGAAAAGGAAGAAATAGGAAAGAAAGAAAGAAAGAAAGAAAGAAAGAAAGGAAGGAAGGAAGGAAGGAAGGAAGGAAGGAAGGAAGGAAGGAAGGAAGGAAGGGGAGGAAAAGAAGGGAGAAAAAGAGGAAGAGAATGAGGAAGTGACAAGGAAACAAAGTAAAGGAAGGAGGAAGGAAGGAAGGAAGGGGAAGAAAGATAATGTAGGAGAGAAGGGATGGGGATGAAGGAGAAAGATAGAGGGGGAAGGAAAGGAGAAAAATAAAAATAATAAGGAAGGAGGGAAGCAGGAAAGAAAGGAGGGAGGGACGAAAGAAGGGAAGGAAGAGACAAAGAGAAAGGAATGAGGGAATGAAGGAAGAAAAAAGAAGGAAGTGAGAGCAAGAGGAAGGGAGGAAAGAAGGAAGAAAGGAATTGGGGGGAAGAAAGCTGTATTCTCAGAAAGGGCAGATACCATGTTCGAGGCCAGCCTAAACCACAGTTAGCAAGATGCTTTCTTAAAACAAAATAAAAACAAAAGGGCTGACAGTGTAGCTGAACTAATAGCATACATGTTTAGCAGTCCTCTAAATGCTAGGATTACAGGTGTGTGACTTAAAATGGGAATCATGTGACTTTGCAATTAATTCTTAGTTATGCCATTTCTACATGTTTATTGAAAATATCTTCTTTTTCTTTATAAGAAAGTGCTTATCAATGTGATGAATGTAAAATGATTCAATGATTAAGAATGGCTTCTGTTCAGGAAATTAAAATATAATAGGCTATTTTCAGAACTAAAACTATTCTGAACAAAAATTATGGTATTGTGGCAAGAGGTATAGCTTATTGGTAGAGCATTTGGCTAGAAAACAATTATGTTGAGATAATTTTCATTTTTTTTTAAATTTGATGGTCTTTAGGTTTGAACTCAGAGACAGGAAGCTATCGCCTCGCTGTGCTTAAGGCTCTACCACTTGACCCTACAGTAAGCACCATTTCCGGCTCTTTCAGAAAAAGCCGGAAATGGCACTGTAGGCCATTATTGGTGATAAGAGTCTCTTGGATTTTCCTTCCTGGGCTGGCTTCAAAACGAGATCCTTAGCCTCTTGAGTAGAGGGATAGCAGATGTGAGCCACCAGTGCCCAGTGATCTTTTTAGTGATACTTTTTCATGTTCCTTTCAAAAATGATACTGAGGTACATTTTAATGATAATTCAAATTATTTCAATACTACTATGTATATACTGCTGCTTGGATAATATTTTCCATCTAGGCATCTAAAAATTTATTGAATTGAAATTTAGAAATTAAAGCAATTGCCAAAATGGCAGTTTTGTCAGTGTTTCCAAGCTCAAGATTGTTCTCTACTATTACTTACATAATAGCCATAATACCTACACAAGATTGGGCATAAGTGAGCGGTAAGTAATACTTTACACTTACGTAAAGTTTTGGCAGAAAATATTACAGCCTCCAAGGACTTAGTTACCCATTTACCAAGGGGCAGAGGGGGAAAGGAAGCATAAAGGGAGTTAGGTCCCAGAACAAGGATTGAATCTACAGTCCCGATAACCAGCTTTCAAACTAGTCATAAGAATTGAGTAGACTTTGGCAAGGATTCCTGTGAGCAGTCAAAACCACTGCCAGGTGGATATGTTTATGAGTAGACTATAAAATGTAGAGTTGGCCTGGCAGCTGATCAGGTCAAAGTGTAAATCATAAAGCTGAAGAATGAGAAAGATTTTTTAAATGTCCAATAAACTAATGAGGAGGCGAACATTTCTATTTGAGTTAAGAAAAAAAATAATAAAGCACATAAAATAATGTATGAAGAAGCTCTCCTACTTGGATGCTAGTAATCCTACCTAAACAGAAAACTGAGATCTGAGGATCACAGTTTCAAACTAGCCTGGGCAGGAAAGTCCATAAGAATCTTTATCTCCAGGTAACAACCAAAAAACCAGAAGTGGAGCTGTGACTCAAGTGACAGAGTGCTAGCCAGAAAGGGGGTAAACCAAAGGTCAGGGACAGAGCCTGAAAATGAGTTCTGGGTTCAAGCACGCGTGCGCGCACACACACACACACACACACACACACACACATATGAAAAAGAAGCTCATCCCTAAAACAAAATTTAAAAGACATGGATCATTATTTCTGATTATTACAATTTGTTAAGAGAAATGATCATAATGTCCTAAATGATTTTTTAGAAAGAAATTATTTTGAAAAATATTTGAGGTACTGAGTAAATTATCTGTCATTCTAAATCTACTGTTAGATTTATTTGTAACTACACTGGAGTTAACTACATTTTTGTATTCTACATACATATTTATCTCGATGATGTCATTCATAATTCTGTTCCAAAACATATTAGGTATGTTTGTGCTATATGAAATACAATTTATTTCTTAAGTTTATCTTTCAAATGTCCACTATGAAATAAAGATGATGCCCTATTGAGTTAGAAACCATACCACTTAGGAATATCGTAGATTGTTTTAATTTTCATCCTTATCCTTGTCTATTAATAAATATTTTGGCTCATACCAAATATATCATAGCTTTAAGGATACTGACTTGATTTTAAGGAAACTAAAATAAACAACAGTTCAATAACAAGATGATATGTTCATAGGTTTTTGGATGTGCTTGTTTAGTGATGATTATTTAGGATTTCCAGATAAGCTCACGTTAAAAAGAGGTAGTAATAAAATTTGTATTTTCATTCTTCGCAAACACCAAAAAAGTTTTTACATATTATATGAAGCACCTTACTTTTAAGAATATTTTGAATTCTAACTATGAAATCATAATTAGCCTGAAAAGAAATGATAAAAACACAACCACAGAGTCAGAAATCACTGAACTTCATGTAGTTTCACTGAGTTTCACAAGGCAAGGTAGAAATTCAATTCTTAGGATGAGGTTAAGATACAATTAGGGTACAAACACTAGGAGGCAACATTTTATTTGTAAAATTAATGGGATAAAAATAAATTTTCATAAGTATAAACGTCAATAAATTACAACAATAGCTGCTACCAACTATAGACTCTTTTAAAGTGACTTATCTCTTTTTGTTGTTTGTTTGTGGTATATTTACTTTGAGAAAGGGTCTCAACTATGTAGGCCAGGCTAGCTTTGAACTAGAGAAATTCCTGTATCTACTTTTCAAGTGTTAGAATTAGACACATAGGCCACCTTGCTTATTAGCAGAATCTACTCTTGAAGGCTTTTAAGGCAGACATTTTTTTATTTTTACAAAATATTATAAATGTCAATCTAAAATGTACAGTTTTAACAAAAATGTATATGACTGCATTTTATTACATTAAAATTGGGAGAACATATGGTAAACAGTGAATTGGATGACATGTACAATAATCAAGAAAAATATACTTACTATTCATTTTGGCAAATGCTTCTGTCACCATAACACAAATATTGTTTTCAGTGTGTACTTCAGTGTGTTCTGTGCATGTACTGCATTTTTTTATATAGTTATTATTAGTCATACACTTTTTCCAGGTAATATAATACCTTCAAAATACAAGATATTATAATAACATATACCATTATAATAAAAGTTTTATAACACAGCCATTCAATTTCAAACTTAAGGAGATCAACATCTCTACAAGTCCAAACGAAAACAATTATATAAAATGGCTTTATGGGATCAGAACAAAAAGCAAACACATCATCAACATGCTTATTCTTAATACAATCTTTATTCACATAAAATGACTATTTTAACTTGTATTTTCCTAATGAAATCATTGGGTTTCTTTAAAAATCATTATTTTATTTGAGAAAATCTGGAATTTGTTCCCACTAAATTGATTAATCTACCAGTTGCTATTTAGATTCAAATGGCCAGTGTGAACAATGTGCTAACAAAAGTCAAGATTGTATATGTAAGTAAAAACTAACTAATGATGAAACAAAAATCAGTTGCAGTCATACTTTGTGTGTGTGTGTGTGTGTGTGTGTGTGTGTGTGTGTGCGCGTGTGTGTGTGTGTATGTGGGCATGTAATAAAAAAACTTGTGCAGGTGAGTTTGAATTTTAGGATTCTAAGTAGTAACATTCCAAAAAAGGACTAGAATAAATGAATACTGTCTTACAAATAGTTATGAATTAAAAAAAGGAATATAAAATTTGCAAAACTATAATATGCCCTGATATTGTTTTCCTACCAAAGTAAGGGTTTATTATCATAGAGGCAAGACAACTCTCACATGCCTACCATCTTAGAAGGGATGCAATTTGCTAACAGCATCCAGCTACTCCTAAAGAAAAGCAAAGCTTCAGTGATGTACGGACTTGGATAGGAAATATGTGGCAGCAAATCTAACCTAAAGGCAAAATTAAAGACAGAAATGAATTTTACCAATCATTTTCTTCCTTAGGTTATCATTTGTATATGATTTTAAAAGCTCAAAGTAAAATAGCAGCTCTATTATCAAGTACTGATAAGTGCAATAGTATTCAAGTCATTCTTAATATGCTAAAGTCTAAAGAGGAGTTACTAAGATAAAATGCATCAACATTGCCTATATTTGTGGCACTCTGTTCGGTTAAATGGAAGTCACACTTTTAGTTCCTCAACTTCAAACAATTGAAATACCACAGCATTCATAAAACAGAACTGAGCTACTGGGAGTAGGAGAAAAAACACAAAAAGGTAGCAGACCTCAACAGCAGATAGTAAAATTAACATTTCAACAGCTCTTGCCTTTCATCTCAGTCTCCACAGTGTACTTTTTTCTAGAAAAGCTACGATTTAGTTTAGAAAGATGCAGAATTATATAAAATATCTGGAATATGGGACAAGATATATTGGCTTATTATCCCTTGTGAACCATCCCATGAAAAATTTAATAGATCTGTTTTGATAGTTTTTATCTCCAGAGCACCTCAAGCTCTGTTATGGAAAGATCATTTTAGTCATTTATATTAGAAAGAACACCTAGAAAAGAAAGCAAATATACTCTCTTTTAAATTATGAGTTCTTTTTTCTTTAATCATCAAACTTTTCATCAAATATGTATATAGATGTGTTTGCTTTTAATGTGTGTACATTAGATTGTGTGAAACTCAAATAAAATTTAGCATTTGTAACTTTATGATCAATAAGATGGTGTTTTTGTTGAATTTACCTAAAACAATCCTTACTTTTCTTTTCCAATTAAGTAACATTGCCTTAACTCTGATATTCACTTCTTATATATTAAAGCGTCAGAGGAATTTCTATAAGATGAATAATGAACTATTATTGACATTTGTCCAGGAAATACACATGATCATTTTTAAAAAGTTAAAAAAAATTGTGGATGTCACACATAGCACATAGCTCTCAAGTTATAGTTTAAATATTTACAACAAGTACTAAAGTGCTTTTAGTAACATTTAAAAACATTTACAGGTGAAAATAGTGAATTTGGCATTAAATTTTGTTACTGGTAAGCTTATTATTGTTGGTGAAAACTTAATTCTGTGCATGTGCATCTGAGGAAAATTGGATAATAAAAGTCATTTTCCATAGGAATTTATAAAACTTAAGTAATTTACAAAATATCTCTGTTATATTATTTATTATGAACTCATATTTTAGGGTAAAAATATAAAATTAAATTTCAGTGTAAGCACCTTCATATTAACAGTAGAAAAAATGCACATAATTGAAAATGCAATAAAACACTCTACACATTTTAAGCGATCTGTCTTTTAAAATTGGCACATTGTACCAAAGCTATGCTTTCATTAATAACACTCAAAATGTATAATGGGCCTCTACATATTCCAATTAAAAATAGGAGTCCTTAAAATATTTGAGTATTTATAGTCTATAAAGATTTTCTGGGACATTTTTATTAATTTGACACAGATACGCCTTCATTTCTAATGTTACAAACCTGAATCATTTTAAATGCAATTAAAAGTGGTTATGAGAGAGTGTGGACTTCCTTGTGAAGTAGGAAATCACTCTTGTGATTAACATGCAAACGAGCTCATGCTGGCAGAATAGATTGGGGTTTTAAAACCCCAATTACTTTTGTATGATTATCTATTTACCAGTACACAGTCTATTTTCATTTTTCATCTAATACAAAATCGGCTTGCTTACATTTTTGCACAGCAATTAATATTTACAATAATTATGACATCAAGCACTGCTGTGAACTCCAAGTAAATCCTTTACCCCTGTCTTTTTTCTCCAAATATGGTTAATATCCTTTTATAATTTAACAGTATAGGTGAGGTTACATTTATGCAAAAATCACAATTAAGAAACACTTTTTTCTTGGAATTAAATTCAGTTATATTCTGTATTATTTTTATAGTATCAGTCTGATACATATTCCATAAACCCAAATTCATTAGTCTGATTAGAATTATCTGGAAAAAACAGTTCAGCAACTCATAATACCTAAAAAATAAATATATATCCAGTACAATAAAATGTGCCCCACGAATCCTTCCTTTTTTAAATGTAATAACAATTCTAAACTTTCCCTAACAGGCTTTGATTCATACCTGCTATGTATTGCACACATACACATTTTTTTCCAGACTTCTAAAGAAAATTATAATGCATTAATGACAGGAACCATGGTAATGGAAAAAGGTCACCCTCTCTTGAACACCTTCTGTTTTAAACCATTATATATAAAGACATTCGAGAAAGCAAAGAATTAAAAGCCAGCCTTTGTGCAAGCCATTACTGAAATATTATAGAATAATCTATATCAAATGTGGAGGAATAGCAGATTCTTTTGGATCTAAATTAACTGCCGCCATAGAAACGCTTTTATGCTTATTATGTATCTGCATGTTGATTCAATTATTAAAAGAACACCTGACAGCATCAGACTTATTTAATTGAATTAATTAAACTGGATGAATAATCACTGAATTCCTTTTGTGTGAAATTTGTCCTGAAAAGTAACACTGGCATTTGGAAATTGCAAGTAATTTGCATGGTGAAATACAGTGAACAGAGAAATCTGCTCTCTCAGTATTCTGGGGTTTCTCCCCTACCATCTTCTTACCTCAAACAAATGAAAAGAGACTTTTAGTGGTATTTTCTCTCCTACAGAAGAGATTTATCAGTCATTTTGGTCAATATATCATTAAATCCTTTTTCAACAATTTCTTTAACATCACAATTTAAGTTTTTCTGTAATGGGAAAAGCATTATGCAAACTCACTTTTCCAAAGAAATGATATGATGCAATAGATCTTTGAAATGCAGATATGAAGAACTGCTGTTACAGATGGATTAGGAAGACCATATTTTTATTTATTATCTGTACACTATGAATGTAACTGTTAAAAGCTAGAAGTTAAACATAATACCTTACCACAAAATATCAGAGTAGTCAGATCTCTTTCATACATAATTGTTTTTTAAAGAAGAAATGTGTCCCTTTTATAATTACAAGCTCTCGGATGATAACTAGCATATCTAGTTCTGATTGGCACTTAGGTAAATCAACATGACTTGTTTACATGTATAGTGTTTTTATATATTGTATCTTAAATAATAGTAGATAAACTAAATAGCAGATATGTTTTTCCTGAATCAAGTTCACAAACAAACTAAAGTGAAAACTATGCAAGGTTTGGTTTGATTTTTTTTCCCACTACCATATCAACAATAACATAATTTGACAGCACTGTAAAATGCTCTTAAAGCACTCACTTTCTGCACCTCTAATTTCTGACCAATAGTTATTTAAGATCGCTAGGGAGCATCATTCTATCTCCTTAAATTACAGCTCTCTATCTTTTCCGCAGACTCATGCCTCTGGGAAGATACATTAATATTCACTATTGTTAATTCATTATTAAGGATAAAACTTGGTGAAATTGGATGCTCTGTTTGTCTTTAGACATCTGCATCCACATAGGTTATACTTTCAGAAGTACCACAGAACATTTTGATCAACCATTTTTTTCCCTTTCTGATGTGAAGGGAAAACTACCATACCTTCATTCTTACATATGATAATCATTTGACACCATTTCCCCCCTGCCCATTGTTTAGGAAAGACTGTTTACCATAATAAATTATGGTATTTGAAATCACACACCACTTAGCATCCACGTTCCTCAGATTAATGAACCTTTAAGGATTCAGGCTGTCCACACTTGAATTTTGTCCACTTTTAAATTCTGCTTCAGCCCTTCCCTAGTGACCCTACAATCCCCAAGTTAGTATTGTTTATATACTTTATTGGCATTCTTCAGAAATATTTCTGTATCAATAGACTTATTTGGCACAGATCAGTCTCATGGATGCTACACAATTATTTCTTCTGAAATGAAGCTGAAATTTAAAATACAATTTGCTATTAAAAACATACAACAACTCATGTAATTATTTAAACTACTGTGAAATTGAAATTTTCAGTATTCTAGATGAATTGTTTCTTTGTGATCAAAATTACAGGCATGATAAATATGCAACCTTGGACAAAATACTTGCTGAAAAACCTCTGAATCTACCTTAGTACCCATATTAATAACCACAGTGGTTAGATTTTTATTTTACATAAATTATACAAAATACCTTGGCATCACACCCTATTCTTAATATCAGTTTATTATAGCTTTATTTCATAATATTGAATGTGGAAATGGAAACAGTGCCATCATGTGATACTTTTCAGGGTACTTCACTTCTTATATTCTCAACATCTGAGCATATAGCTACCATACAAATGAAAGCCTTCCTAGAAAAGCTAAGAATGTCAGAATAATTCATCATTCAGTATTCTCCAACCATTTGCACTGCTCATGCTTTTGTGCAAAAAAAAATTAAAAACACCTTTTAAGTATTCAAAGATAAGTAAGTAGAGAAGAATTTTATATCTGCATGTTACACAGAGAAACTCCTTATTGAAAACCCACAAATTCCACATTTTATTTCAGAAAACCTGTGTTTACAGTCAAAACAAATTGTCACTTTATTAACAGATTAGATAGTTATTTTAATTGACAAAATCAGTAGCTTTGATAGGAGAAAAACTCATTTGGAACATAAATGTCAACTTCAAAAATATAACACTGTTTGTTTAAACATCGTTTCTATATCTTTTCCTATGATTTTCTGGTTTTCTTTTTTCCCCTCCAGTGTAGGGCAATGTATGTTTTCCATGAACATAAAATCTCAGAATGGCAAACATGTTAGATTCAATACATTATTTCTTTACATCTCAAATTAGATTTGAAAACTACTAAGATTCAAAAATCCATCACAATGCTGTATAACAAAGAATGAATTTATTCTTAGTTACTTGTAATGAATCACAATTCATCCACAATACAAAGTAATAAATTCTACCAAAATATGAGAAAACTGTAGGAAGATGTCAAATTGATTTTGTATTTTAAAATGTTGATGACTTTTAGAGAAGAATTTTAATAGTCACTCAAATTCAATCCTTTTGTATATATATTTTGTGATATACAATGGTAGCACAATATTTGAAATTTCATAAATGAATTAATTAAAGAGGAAAGAAAATGCTCAAAATAAACTTATTCATACAGCATAAGTATAGCAGCTTGGCTTTTTGCATGGTGAAATAACCTCTAATTAGAAGCCTGAAAATAAGTTATAATAACTTAAAAATTAACTGAGAAAAAAATAACAGTAGAAAGAGGTAAACATAGATGTGATTTATTAAGTCCTTTGTATCTAAAGTACTTTTTTTCTAAACTAAATGAGATAGAACTTATCCATCATTAAACTGTTGAAGAAGTACTTTTTTTCTCTTTTAAAGGAAGTTAGGAATTTATGATTATTCTAAAATTTCATTCATATTACTATTACTCTTCCCTATGTTGCATGAGGTATAAGTCACTGGCAAGTTGGTATCATTCCACTGAGGAAGGATGCTCTGCTTTCTTTCTTCCAAAACTGTTTTTGTTTTTTTAGGTTTCTGTTTCATTGTAGAAAGGGGCCTGCAGTAACTCCTTCGCATTTAATATGCCTGCCTATATATTCTCCAGTCTTCCAACCTGCACTCATTCAGATCCTTTGATAACTTTCAGAGAAATAAAGGACTAAAAAATGCCTTTTCTTCTTCTTCTTCGTCTTCTTCGCTGCCGCCTCCTCCTCCTCCTCCTCCTCTCCCTCCCCCTCCTCCCCCTCCTCCCCCTCTTCCCCCT
>NW_012267264.1:11218475-11266386 GCF_000151885.1 Dipodomys ordii
CAGACTTTAAAACTGGGCTAGCTTACAATGACAGAACTCAGCCTCTTAGACAGCTAGTATTTCAGGTGTTAGTTACCATTGCCTGGTCATGTTTTGCCATTTTTCAGTGATTCAATTTCCAAGATAAGATTTAATATTGACATGTGTACATTTCCAGTGTGACATATGTACACCAACTCTTTTAAAGAGTCCTGACCATTGCTTCACAAACCTCAGAACTCCAGGAAAAAAACAATGCAAGTGATGAATGGGATAACCAGCTTCTTCACCTCAGCTGTACCTATATTTTAATATTGGGCACCTAAACTTCTCTCTCTTCCAGAATAATGTTCTTGGAGTTAGGAAAAGTAATAAGAAAAATGAATTGCTAAGTAGAAGACAAAAAGTGTGAGGAATATTAACTTATAAAACAATAATCTTGCTGGGTGCCAGTGGATCATGCCTATAATCCTAGCCACTCAAGAGGCTGAGATCTGAGGATCACAGTTCAAAGCCAACCCAGGCAGGAAAGTCCATGAGACTCTTATCTCCAATAAACCAGTGGAAAACTGGAAGTGGTGCTGTGGCTCAAGCGGTAGAGCACTAGCCTTGAGTTGAAGAGCACAGGGACAGCACCCAGGTCCAGAGTTCAAGCCCCACCACCGAAAAACAAACAAACAAACAAAAACAATAATTTCCAATCACCCTTCCATTAGGCCAAGATCATAATCAGTTCTACACTCTAGAGCCATTAGCAGTACACAGCTTAAGCTATGGGGGTAGAATCTTAATAAAGCAGCGATTAGTTTCTATAAAAATCATCACAGTTTCTTACATAATTGTAAATCCATTTCATAAGGGAAAGGAAATTAAATTATGTTTAGGTCAAAGTGATATATTTTAACATATTTTTACTTACTAATTATTTAACAGCAGAAGTTCCATGTGTTCCATTCCATTCATTACAAAAAAAATTTACCTCCATTGTTTTTTGCTTTGTTTGTTTGTTTGTTTTTCAGTTTTCTCCATATTGCTCACCACCACCCCCCTCCAACACTTACAGGCTTACAGGCAGAAGCAGAGACATAAACCAACTGGTGGGTGTAGATAGGTTGGTAATTTAAGTGGGTGAGTGTGCCTCTCTGTTAGTTAACACACACTTGTCATTTGTTCCACATATGATATGCCACCATTGAAAATGTCAGAAAAGGAATTGATGCATTTATTCTAGTTAAGAATACTTGACATTTTGTATGAAAGTAATGTTATTCCTTTGGGAAAATGAACAAAGCCTGAGCAGAACGTGACACATATTCTCTCATGGCCAGTCCAATGACCAATGCACATGTGTCCCAGCACTGAATTTTGTATGTTAAGTTTCACCTTACTGCTTAATTTTAGCTATCACTATAAACACAGTCTTCACTTCTTTTAAAATTACATATTGAAAGATGTGCTTTGTTATTTATAACTATGATGTCTTTTTGTATTTACCAGTTGTGGGTTTTTTTGTTTTTTGGGTTTTTTTGGTTGGTCATGGGGCTTGAATTCTGGGCCTGGGTGCTGTCCCTAAGCTCTTCAAATCAAGGCTAGCACTCTACCACTTGATCGACAATGTCACTTCTGGCTTTTTCTACTTATGGGGTGCTGAGGAATCAAACCTACGGCCTTATGCATGCAAAGCAAGCACGCTACCACTGAGCCACTTTCTCAGCCCCTTAACAATTACTCTTAGACTTTTGTCCCTTAAGAAAATTGAGGGGGAAAAACCACTATAGCATAATTTCATTATAAGCTGAGGTAATATAAATAATTTCTATTAATAAAAAATAAATTATAATGTTCATGTATTTTTGCATGATTATAGCTTGAAAACTATTTCACTATTGGGACCATTTTTTTTCTTTTCTTCTTACTTTCTTTTTAGTGAAACTGAGATTTGAATTCAGGGCCTTATTCTTGCTCTAACACTTGAGGTAAGTCTCCAGCCCCCTTTTTTTTTTTGTCAGTCATGGGGCTTGAACTCTGGGCCTACGTGCTGGCCCTCAGCTTTTCAGCTCAAGGCGCGTGCTTTACCACTTGAGCTACAGTGCTACTTCCAGTTTTCTGGTGGTTTATTGGAGATAAGAGTCTCATGAACTTTCCTGCCTGGGCTGGCTTTGAACCACAATCCTCAGATCTCAGCCTCCTGAGTAGCGAGGATTACAAGCATGAGCCACCAGCGCCTGGCTTTCCAGTCCCTTTTGTTTTAGTTGTTTTTGAATACTTGTCACATTTTTGCTACATTGGCCCTGATTCTGATCCTCCTAATTATGCCTCCCATATAAGCACCAAGAAGACAAGCATGTACCACCATGCCAGCTTGGTTGAAATGGTATCCTTTTTAACTTTTCATCTAAGAGGGTGCTGTCAAACCACAATTCTCCAAATTGCTGACTCTCTAAAGTGCTACCATAAGATTGTATTCTGCTCACATGGCTATTCCAATTAGTTCAATAATGACAATCTAAGCAATATGTACAAAACTTCATTTTGCATTGTAATCAGTGCCACCAGGGACTTCACAGGAATAAATGATAAATAGATATGTGTATTCAATCCTAAACTATGAGGGAAATTTATATTTCTAATTTTTGTTAGATAACTATAATCACATTTCATGTAAAGATAGATTGGAATTAATGAATAATTATTTTTTAATTTTAAAGATCGAATTATCTTTGTGTGTTTTGGGGTGGGAGGAGGTGCTGCTCAAAATTGATGAAAAACATCTACTCTGCCACCAAACTCTAACCTCAGTCCTTAAAAGTAAATAAGTAAATAGCTTATTTAGCCAGGCACCAGATAGCTCATGCCTGTAATCCTAGCTACTCAGGAATCTGAGACAGCAGTTCAAAGATAGCCCAGAAAGGAAAGTCCTTGAGACTCTTATCTCCAAGTAACTAGGAGAAAACCAGTACTGGCACTGTAGCTCAAACTGGTAGAGCACTACCTTGAGCTGAAGGGCCCAGGGACAAGGCCCAGGTCCAGAGTTCAAGCCCCATGACCAAACAAAAAAAGAAAACACAACAAACATTTTTCCTTCTTTCCTTCTTCCTTCCCAGTCTCCCTCTCTCTCCCTTCTTTCCTTCCTCCCTTCCAATCTTTCTTCCTCCCTTCAAAATAGTTTGCTGATAGTTTCTTCTCTCTAAAGTTGTTAACACACAGAAATTTAATCTGATCTATTCCTACTATTTCATGGTCATTTGTATTATGTGCTAAAAGAATGATTCAATAGTTACTGATAGATAAGTTTAATCATTCTTCACTGAATGAACCAAGAGAGTCTATTTTGGCTAAGCAATTCGTAATTTCAAAGGATTTTTTGTTTGTTTGTTTGTTTTCGGTCCAGTCATGGGGCCTGAACTCTGGGCCTGGGTGCTGTCCCTCAGCTCTTCAGCTCAAGGATAGTGCTCTACCACTTGAGCCACAGTGCCGCTTTGGGCTTTTTTTTTTCTGCTTATGTGGTGCTGAGGAATCGAACCCAGGGCCTCATGCATGCAATGCAAGCACTCTACCACTGAGCCACCTTCCCAGCCCTCAAAGGATTTTTTAAGAAAACTATTTTCTTCAATGTGAGAATAACACTTTTTGTTTCCCCATCAACAATATGGACTTTGATTGTCAGTGACCTAGGAGGTCAGAAAAGCAAGGATCAGAAAGGGTTAAAGTGCATCTATTTCAGTAGTAGAAGAGAACATAAGGCACATAAAGACTTCTGTTGATTTGTGTGTGTGTGTGTGTATGTTGTCGTTGTTGTTGTTGGCTTGTTTGCATGCTTCCAAGCACAAAGCTTTGTACTAGTCAGTTCCAGTGCCTTAAATTTCAGCCTTCACATTTATGGCTTGTTACAGTTAATGAATCCCCACAAATAAAAATAGAGTCAGATGAAAAAAAACACAAAGTAAAATAACTTGTTAGGAAATATAGTACAACCTAAATAATATTAGGAAATATTTAACAATGCTTTTGGTATATAACTTCAACAGAAAAAGCTTTCCTTAAATTATGACCAAGTATATAACATACATAAATAACATATACTTGATGTATATATGCATATTATAGTAATATAATCACATCATAATTTGACATATCAGATGAGTATTTTAGTCTTGCTTTTTTGTTTATTCTTTCATTTATATATTGATTTCTTTGTGTAACAGATACCACTAAATAGCTGTCTAACAGATGGAAAATGCAAATAGAGATTAGTAATCATGGAAATATATAATTAGAAATCATGATTATTGATCAAGTATATCAGAAGGCTTCTAGGAGGTAATAAACCTCTGAGCTCAAAGCCAAAAGATGGACAATCAATAGCAAACCACCTGTAATGTGCAAAAGAGAGTAATTCATGTTTATTGAGTCCCTCGAAAAACGAGAGAGATGTAAATCATTTGAAAGACTCCAATATAGATTATTAACAATGATTAATATGTTATCTTTATCACATCTATTTATATATTTAGTTAGTTATGTATTTATTTTTGGTCAGTCGTGGGGTGTGAACTCAGGCCTGGGTGCTGTTCTGAACTTTTCAGCTCTATCACTTGAGACACAGTGACACTTCCTGGTAATTGATGGTTAATTGGAGGAAAGAGTCTCATGGACTTTCCTGTCCAGGCTGGCATTAAACCACAATCCTTAGATCTCAGCCTCCTGAGTAGCTAGGATTACAGGCGTGAGCCACTGGTGCCCCGCTTTTTATCACATCTTTAAAGACATGTATCCTAACCTAGTCAGTAGAAAACCAATTTATCTTCAGACTAGTATTATTGTATAATAATTGTACAAAGGAGTTTCATTGTGGTAATTGCATACACACATATAATGTTTATTGATCAATTTATTCTATTCTATTTCTCTTTATAATCTTCCTATGCCCATACCTTTTAAACAGACATTAACAGGTTTCATTAAGTGATCACTATACATATATAATCTACTTCAATCCAATTTCTTAAATAGTTGAGTATTTCCTCAATTTTATCTGTAGCCATGGTAAGTGACTTAAAGTAACTCCTTTGAATATGTTCTTAGATAAAATGTCTTGGCTATCCATCAGAAAGAATGACATTGTCCCATTTGTTAGGAAATGGGAAGACTTCGAAAAAAATTATATTAAGTGAAGTAAGCCAGGCCCAAAGAAACATAGGTTCCACGGGTTTCCCTTATTTGCAATGACTGGTAATGTCTGAGACAACCAGAAACGGTCAGATAAGTTGATGTTAGGGAAAATGAACCCCAAGATAAGGACTCAAACAGTTTTTCTTTCTTGCTATTGTTTCTAACGTATTTATAAGATGATTTTTTTTGTTGCTTTGTATGTCCCTCCCCCACGGTATAACCCCTGTTTTCACTGTATTTGATGTTGGCATAATTTGTGGAGGGGAAGGGAAAAAGCTAATTGTTTAAATAAAACAAAGGAGGAGGCAACAATGCTTGATAAGAAATGTACTCATTACCCTGCTCATGTAATTGTAACCCCTCTGTATGGTATTTTCACAATAAAAAAATGTCTTGGCTAGATAGACACACTTAAAAAAGTTCAATATCTTCAGCCATAAAGGAAATGAAAATAAAAATAATACTGAGATTCCACCTCACTCCAGTTAGAATGGCCACTATCAAGAAAGCAAACAATAACAAATTCTGGTAAGGATGTGGCTAAAAGGGAAATCTGTTACATTGCTGCTAGGAACCTACACTTGTTCAATCACTCTGAAAAGTAATGTGTAAGTATCTCAAAAAACTAAACATAGAACTACCCTGTAATCTAACAATTCCACTCCTGGGCACCTAAAATAGAAAACAAACCACCAGCACAACTATGATCACTGCAGTATTATGCACCACAGCCAAAATATGAATCAACCCAGATGTCCTTCAATGGATGACTAGATTAAGAATATATGTTATCAATAGACAGATAGTCAGAGATAGATAGATAGATAGATAGATAGATAGATAGATAGATAGATAGATAGATAGATAGATAGATAGATAGATAATGAATGAATAAAATTCCACTCTATCTATCTGTTGGCAGATAATGGCTGATATCATAAGGAATGGATTTATTTTACCTATTTTGGGATTCTTGCTCACCCATTCTGTTACACAGCACACCTTCATTTGGATAAGGACAAGAGTCACACAGGTTAAAGTATCTGTGAAAAACATGATTCCCTCTAGCAAATTTTTTTTCTTTTTTTTAAAGTGAACTTCTAGATATTATTTATCTTTTGAGTATTTTGCCTCCAATAATGCAATTGATAGGTAGACAAAAGATAGCTGTGTATGCTAGTCCAGTAATTTAACAGAACTATAAAAATATTTCTATTATAATCCATGGATTTTCCTTTTTTTCTTTATTTTCCAGTCCTAGGTTGAACTCAGGGCTTCATACTGGTAAACAGGCACTTGAGCCACAACACCAGTCTATCGTGCTCTGGTTATTTTTGAGATAAAGTCTCAATCTTTTTCAAAGGCTCACATAAACTCTGATTCTCTTATTTTACTGGGATAACATAATTGGGATGATAGGCAAAGCTCCACCATAGTTTTATTCTCTATTTTCATGACATCTTATGAAGTTATTTTGCTTTCTTTCTTTCTTTCTTTCTTTCTTTCTTTCTTTCTTTCTTTCTTTCTTTCTTTCTTTCTTTCTTTCTTTCTTTCTTTCTTTCCTTCCTTCCTTCCTTCCTGCCTGCCTTCCTTCCTTCTTTCTTTCTTTCTTTGTTTTCAGTGGGGGGGGGGTTGATTTACAGTGGGTTGATCCTCCTGAATTTTGCCTCCTGAATACCTAGGATTGCACAGGTACAAACTAGTGTCCAGATAAAATTCTATGGCATAGGTGAATGAAATGTCTTTAGGCATATATGTTGAGAAAATTGCTTTAATAACCACAAGGAATATTAAATTACAGATTTTACTATATGATCCAAGACAAGACTGTCATTTTGCCTACAGTTTGTACTATGTCAAGAGGAAAATATTTTAATTTGATTTGAAAATAAAAGGTAAGATAGACAATGAGATAAAATGAGATAAAAAAGAATTTCATATGCCATCTTTTAAGAAACTTGTATTTCATATAATTTTGGCAAATTGTTTCAGAAGTAAGAAGAATCAGATGGCTCACTTCTCTATTGTACAGTGCTCAGATCTGCCCTTAATAGGAAAGACAACTTTCTATTAATTGGAGAGCCTTTATGGAGATTTGTATGCACCAACATTAAAATTCTATTTTAAATCAGTTTTTATGAACATCAAAATTCTTAAGAACTAGTAACTTTATGCATTATGTTGATTATGTTCTATAGCTTAATGTAGAACTACGTAAATTCCTTACAATAACTGCATACAAAGTGCAGACTTTTGAAAATTCAACTTAAATATCCAAAACAAATATATTAATATACTGTAAAGGTAAAATATGAATATCTAAATCATATCTCTAGTAAAGTCTTAGTAATTGAACCTATACATAAACATTCAAATCATTAGAAATGGGTAATATTTAGAAGTAGATAAACATAAGGAAAGTTATGGAAAACTGCATGAAAGGGAAAATGGAAAAAGACTCATGAATATCAACACCAGTAATGTAGTAAAAAGTATGTAAGAGAGAGGTCTGGCAAAATGCAAGTAGAATGTTCCCTGACTTACTAAAATTAAGTTTGAAAGGTGTAAATAACACAGATAAACACAGACTTCACCAAAGGGAGCTGAATTTAGTAACTGTAAGAGAGAGAGAGAGAGAGAGAGAGAGAGAAGGAAGGTGGGAGGGAAGGAAGGAAGGAAGGAAGGAAGGAAGGAAGGAAGGAAGGAAGGAAGGATGGATCAATCTAGGTTGACAGTGGCCAAAGAAGTAAAAACAAAATTAGTATTCACAAGAACATCAAGAAGAGAATAAATAAAAAAAGGTGTAGTGGGAAAATTATAGAGTTTAACAGGGCTAAATTTAAAGAAGAGAAGGTTTCTAGTGACAGAAAATTCCGGTGCTGAAGCCCAAAATCACAATCTTCTGCCTTGAAAAAAAAATCAAACATATGGTGGCACCAAATAAATTTTACTGCCAAAATATTGATAGGCATATGAATTGACAGAATTCTTAAAGTAAAAAGTATGGAGTTCTGCTGTAAATTTTTTAAATAAAAATATAGAGTATCTCCAAATCTTAACATATAACTTTCAGTTGAATCTTAAAAAGCAAAAGAACTTTAGTCTATTTTTAAAAAAAAACTAAGTGAAAGAAATAAAAGTAAATATATAAGGGTAGTTGGGAATATTAGAAGGGGTGACATTGATCAAGATGCATTGTACTGATAAACTGACATGTTTAATTGAAATCCCTTTGTACCATTACTTAATGGTAATAAAAGATTGAGCTAGGAACCAGTGGCTCATGACAGTATTCCTAGCTACTGAGGAGACTAAACCCTGAAAAGAACATCCATGAGACATCTCCACCCTCCAAAAAGAAACAAGTGGAGCTGTAGCTAAAGTGGTAGAGAGCTACTCTTGAGCAAAAAAGTAAAAGCTCAGGAACAGAGCCCCAGACCCTGAGTTCAAGCCCCAGAACCTGCAAAATAAATAAATACTTAAAATTTAAAAAAGATAATAAATGTAAGTATAAAAAGTAAAAACAACGTAAAAGTTTCTAAATTGTACATTTGTCTGGGAGGAAAATTATAAATCCATTGGTGCTATGTCATATTGTTTAAATAAAACTGACTTATAAGAACTCAGAAATAAAATTCATTTTGAATGGTCAAAAGGCAAGAATTATTCCCTCTAAAAGTGAGTAATTGAATAAATTGGAAAATTGGAAGGCGTCTCTCGTCTTTCAATGTCACATCTTTAGGAGGACAAATCATTGTAACTTTTGCTTAAAATGATTACCTATTCTTAGTAAGAACACCTTGCAGCAATCTATTCTTCCACTGGATACATATGTGTCATATATAAATCTATTATGCATCCTCTTGCTCTCCTTTATACTTAAATAATAGATATGAAATTCATTTCTTCTGTGCTTGTAAAATGAATGGATTTCTCTGTGCATAAAACCAATGGCAAAGACGATTTCACAATGTTTAATAGTATCACAAAGGCGATGTACTGCTGTGCTGATTTTAGTGTGAAGCCGATAAACTCAAATTATAGTTTAACCTCTGGTAATAGGAACCATTCCATTTTGAAAATATTTGTTGTAAAATTAAAATAGATAATGGATTACAATTTCATGAAGAGAGGTTCTGATGTTTACATTCACTAGGGAACACACCCATAGATGGTGTAAAATATGTCAAACTCATACATAGATATGCTTTGATACATGGAAGTAAATATCCTATATGAGCTAATGCACACAGAAGTTAATTTTAACTGGACATAAAATATACAACAAACCAAACCAAAATGTTGAATTCGATATAAGCCTGCAAATAAATTTACACATTCCAATAAATACAAATTTAGTATGATATATATGATAATTACATTGATTTTACTTAAATATAGAATTTAATTATGAAGGATAGCTACATGGGATCTCTCTCTCTCTCTCTTTTTCTCTCTTTCTCTCTCTCTTTCTCTCTCTCTCTCTCTCTTTCTCTCTCTCTCTCTCTCTCTCTGCCCACTCTCATGCATGTAGCAAACACAAGTTTTACGTAAGACGAAGTAATCAGTTCTTTAAAAGTTAAACTTTAGTATTAGGAATATTGGGCTTCACATATGGGTTTCATGAAATAAAATGTATAGTTTTAATATCATATTTTACTTTTCTGCCTCAGATTGTAAATTTGAGAAAAGAGTGAGACTTCTAAGAGTTATAAATATTTAATGAGATTATATGTGCTTTAATGTTCTAAATGTATGTAGAATAGGGTAAAATAAAATCCATTTTTTAAAATAGGATTTCACATAAAATAATTAAGTGAAATTTTCACTGCATTTATTTTTAGCTAATAATAAAACAATCAAAATATAGTAGCAAACATGGATGACTATAGTCCAGAGCGTAAGTCTGGCTTTCTCCACTCACTAGATATGGAAATATTATTTAACTTGTCTCAGTCTGTTTTTTCATATGCAAATTCTACATAAAATTAATTATTTTGAGTTTAGACAGGGAAAGCAAACAATGAAAATCTGTAACTCATTCTGAATGACTGTTTTTGTTTTAGGTTCACCTCATCTTAAACTTACAAGTTTGTAAAAAATTGTGTTTTGTATATTTATTAAGCATTGTGCCATACATTCATGACTGCTAGAAATGTTTGTAAAGAATAATATCTGGAGGGCTGGGAAGGTGGCTCAGTGGTAGAGTGCTTCATGCCTGAGGCCCTGGGTTCGATTCCTCAGCACCACATAAGCAAAAAGCCGGAAGTGGCACTGTGGCTCAAGTGGTAGAGCGCTAGCCTTGAGCTGAAGAGCTGAGGGACAGCAACCAGGCCCAGAGTTCAGGCCCCACGACCGGACCCAAAAAATAAAAATAAAAATAATTAAAAAAGAATAATATCTGGAAATTATGAAGTGCTGTTCTATTGAAGAACTCGTAGTGAAGTAGGGTGGAAACTATCTTGAAATGAGAAAAATTTATTTAAAAGTTACCACTGTCACAGGGCAGTGACTCATACCTATAATGCTAGGTAAGGATTAACTGGGAGGCAAAAATCTGGAGTTCATGGTTTGAGGTCAACCCAAGCAAAAATGTCTAATCATAGACCATCTCAATAAAAGAAGCTAGATGTAGTGGTGCCTAAAATAGGCAGAGCACAATCAGGGCATGCACTCAGGAGGAAAGCAACATCTTTCTCAAACATAACCAGAAAAAAAATAATAAAAGAGATCAGGAGACATAAATTACCAGTAGAGTTTCTGCCTAGCAAGTGTGAGGTCCAGAATTCAAATCCTAGTATCCAGGCAAAAAGAGCTTGCTGCAGATTCATGGAATATGTAGAATAGCAAGAGTCTTGTTTTTGATGGGGAAGGCAGCAGCCTGTCACACAAATACAAAGCAGAGCCTTTCCTTGTCTAGAAGTTCAAACCATGGTGAACTAATTATGTTTTGTTCTTCACCCTAGAATTTTAAATCTGATGTTTATTAAAATAATTGTTTCCTTAGAAGTACAGCACTGTGTAGCAGCTGGGGTTCTTCAGATACTTGGTGAGGATTTCCTTTAAACCTTTCCTCACCAGAAAACTACCCATCCTGGTCTCCAATTGTGTCCACAACTAGCAATTTCTCAGAGTATGGCAAAAAAGGTGATGTTTTGGTGCAGGGAAAACCCGTAGATTGCATGTGAATCTGTGAAGACCAGATAACCTGAGAATAGAGGCTAGAATTTCTCAATAAGCTGTTAGCAGAAAAAAGAAAATTGTGATACAGTTGAGTTGAACACTTAATGCTGGCAATGACACTATATATTTTGAAAATGCATAAATCCTCAAATTCCTCTTACTAGAAAGGGTAGGGTAATTAAATACCTAGAATATTGTAGACCTTGTGAATGTAATGGCAAATACAATAATAAGTAAGTTATATAATGTGGTATGTATATAATGTGGAATGTAATATGAAATACAAAAATAAATAAATTAGATAATATGGTCAAAGAGCATCAGAAAAAAATGCATATACACTTGAGTGACCTGAGTTTTATAGAGTTTTAGGTCACAAGGCTGGATATGTAAACCGATATAAGATAATAGTACAGAATAGAGATACAGAAAACACTTTCAAAAAATTGAATTTCTTAATAGTTCAATATGCAAATTCAGTTCGTTAACTATGAGCAGACCTAAACTATCTTAGATAATTATTAATGAATAACACAATATAATTTTTTTTCTTAGTACTGTTTCTTGTGCTTAAGGGGAAACACGGATAAGTTGTTTAGAATCTACATTGAGGCTGAAGTCTGGTACTTTTTAACTATGAGATTTTGTACAAGTAACTCAACATTGAAAATTGGAACACAAGCTGGGAGCTGGTGGCTCACACCTGTAATCATAGCTACTCAGGAGGCTGAGATCTGAGGATCCCAGTTCAAAGCCAGCCCCAGGCAGGAAAGTCCCTGAGACTCATCTCCAATGAATCTAAAAAACAAACAGAAGTGGCACTGTCTCAAATGGTAGAGAGCTAGCTTTGAGCTAAAGAGCTCAGAGACAGCACTCAGGGCCAGAATTCAAGCCCCACAGACTGACCCTCCCAAAAAAATTGGAACATGATATATACATTATAAGATATAATTATTTATTAGAGGTCCTGGTACAGACAAACACCAAACAAATTTTAAGAGTTTCTATTATTATTATTAACTGCATTTCTGAAATTTGGTGAGTACTTCTGGGCAAATGAGGGTTTACTGTGAAAGAAGTAAATATAATCTCTCTCTTTCTACTTTCAATCTCTCACTATAAAATTTCACAAATGAATCAAGGCTGGATATAATGTAAAGTAATACTTTAGAACAATTATTTTATGGTGTATGCAGAATATTGGAGCCATATTTTAAATGATTGTAATTTAATATAGATCTCCCCAGTTAAATTTATTCACGAACTGCTTCTGTATTTCTATGTTCTTGAGATTCCAATACATTTGAGTATAAGAAATCTGATTAACACTGCAATGTAATTTATTTATGCAAGATGTAACACTAAACCTATTGTTACAAGGAGATTTATTCACAGAAGTAAATAAAATAATTATGAACCTGATAAAATAACTACACAAGCCATTTCTGAGAGGGATATATTTTTTCCTTTACAATAAATGTTTAAAGCTCTTGGTAAATCTATTGATCTGTGAACTACTGCACTCCAGGGAGACAATGCAGATGACATTATATATCACACAATGAAATGAATAATTATCAAACTATTTGGTAAGTAAACATCTTACGATCCTTTTAAATTATTAAACATAAGAAAAGTCAAATGAGGTCAAGTACATTTCATGTTCCATTCTCACATCAATGACAGACCCAGTCTCTTAAAATATCCAAAATAAGAGGGAATAGTCAAAACTTTCTAAACATATGTAAAGATAAAATGAATATGAGATAGTTAGCTTATTATTTGACTCTACATACAGAATTATTTTTGCTCTTATGTATTTTATTTTACAGATTTGTTATAGAAACATTTACCCTTCAAAAATCATTTCAAGTTCCACATTATTTGTGATAATTACTTAAGAATAATGATTGACTTCAGTTATTCGAATTCTAGTCTAGTTGTTAAAGGTTGGTATATAATTACTACAAATTTAGTGATTATAAAGTGATTAAGGGTACATGCATTCTAAAATCTCTGTAGGTGCTGGGGCATCTTAGATGGGTAACTATTCAAGCTTTCATATGGTGGCAAGTGTGTTTAGATTGAACTGTATTCTGTCTTGAATTTGACATCCTCTTTCAAACTCACATGGTTTCTAGTAGAATTTATCCCTGGATTTCTAAGGCTGGGACTCCATTTTTCTCTTTGGCTCTAAATTGTGGGATATTTCAACACTGGAGACACTGTTCAAATTTCCTATCAGTAGGTCAACTGGGGCCCTATCATAATGTGGTGGAGTGCTTCTTTTTGGTATGATTATCTTTAAGTAGTTGTACAAAGGAGTTACCATTTAACAATGTTTATGAATACAATATATCTTAATCAACGTCACCTCTTTCAACATTCTCACTCATCTCTCCCCTACTCACTCCTTCTCTCATTCTTCATTTGTAGGATAAACATTGGATTCTTGACTGCATTCTTCCTCTCTTCTCCTCTTCATTTATCCACCCCTTTCCTTTGATTCCCCCTCCATCCTATTCACTTACTGGGGCTTTGTTTCATTGAACCTTGATTTTGCCTTTCTATTGAATTTCACTATTTGAGATTGCCCTTGCATCTTTCATATTACAATAAATATATATGTGTACATTTGCATAGGATCCAACAACATACTTATTTATAACTTCATTAACTAAATCTAGCTTCCATATATAAGGGAAATCATGCACCCTTTGTCCCTCTGGACCTAACTTACTTCATTAACATAATTTCTTCCAGGTTGTTCCATTATTTTTATAACTGGTATAATATTCTTTCTAATGGATGAGTAAAATCCCATTGCTCACACACATAAATATATATTATATAAATATATTTTATATATTTATATTAAATATATATTATATATTATTATTATTTTATTTATATTTATTTTATTTATATTTTATTATAATTATATATATTTATATAATATATTTTTAATATATATGTGTATATATATATATATATATACAGAGAGAGAGAGGGAGGGAGATTTTCTTTTCTTGATCCATATGTCCGCTAAGGGAACAGAAGCTGATTCCATACCTTTGGCTATGGTGAACAGTATTGCTGTAAACATGGTTGTGCCCATGGCTAAATATATCATATTTTGTAATCTTTTGGGTAAATGTCCAAGAATGCAATTGTGGGATAATAAAGAAGTTCTGTGTTTAAGTTCTTGAGAAACATCCATACTACTCTCCACAGTGGCTGAACAAGTTTACAGTTCCACCAGCAGAAGCACAGCAAAGGAAGGACTTGATAAATAGGATCACTTCAAACTAAAAAAAAGTTTCTACATTTCAAAGGACATAACCACAAGCTGTAATGACAGCCTACAGAATGGGAGATGTTTGCCAGCTATATATCAATGTCCTAACATCCTATATACAGATAACTTAAAAATTTAAACCCTCAAAAAGAAAAAGAAAAAAACAACAATGAGTTAATGAGCTAAGGACAGTCTTCTTAGAAGTAGTAAAAATGGCCAATAGAGACATGAAGAAATGCTCAACATCGCTGACCATAAAGGAAATTCAAATCAAAACAATATCGAGATTCCAGCTCACTCCAGTAAGAATAGTCATCATCAAGAAAACAAACAACAGGTGTTGGTGAGGATTCGACCAAAAAGGAATTCGAGAGGATCATCACTTTCTCCAGCTTACTCACAGACCACAGATATTTCAAAGAATTACTAGCCTATTACTTTATGCTAGCTAACCACCATCACAACTCTGTCTTCATCAAACAAGAGGGAACCAGACAAAGGTTTAGCTTCTTATGAGTTCATCACAAAAATTCATAGGTTAGAGTTGGAGTTTATGGAACCAGACTGTCTCAGTTTAAATACCATCTTTCTCTGTATTAATTACTAATTATATATATTTTTCTTCATCATAAAGTTGCATAAATGGTAATACCCCCTCTTTAAAGTTTTGTGAAAATTACATGATTTATGCTTAGTGTGTACTATACTAAGAAACATCTGAACATCTCTATAAATTTCTAAAACCCATTACACATCAAACACTGTGACTACAAAGATGTGTATGGTCATTTCTCTGAGTGACTCATATTTGCATAGGTACAAGTGTATGGGAATTCCTAAAGAGAATTTAAATTCATTTTTTTCAAATTATGGAACATTGCACAAGAGAATATTCAATAAATATTATTTAGTAATCATGACAATAATCACAATATAAACTTTACCAAGTAATCTATTTGCTGAGGTCTGCTAATAGCTTCTGAGACTTATTTTAATACAAATAAATGCCCATTTCCCAAATATTGTTGTATAGTTATAAGTGAATGCCCCATCACTTTATCTCCAATAACGTCATTAAAAAGCAAAGCAAGAAAGCAGCATTTATACAAATAGCAAGTATAGCATAGCGTAGGAAAAACACATTTCCTCGATGTTGACAAGCCTTTGAGAAAAAAAGTCATGTTAGAAAGTTAAAACATTCTTGGGTTGGGGGGCAGGGGGAGGATGGGAAGGGATGGGAAGGGGAAACAAAGGAGGAGGCTACAATGCTTGATAAGAAATGTACTCATTATCTTGCCCATGTAATTGTAACCCCTCTGTGCAGTATTTTCACAATAAATAATAATAATAATATTTTTTTAAAAAAAGAAACAAAGGAGGATGCAACAATGCTTGATAAGAAATGTACTCATTACCTTGCTCATGTAATTGTAACCCTCTGTACAGTGTTTTCACAATAAAAAAAAGTGTGGAAAAAAAGAAAGTTAAAACATTCTGAAAAGATTCCTTCAAGTTACAATACTAGCAATCAGGTACATTTTACAGAGTTACAGCATTGTATACTTATAAGAGAAAACAGTATTTAATTGCAAAAACTGTTCTCTTCATTTAAATTAGTCTACCAATACGTCAACTTTAGAGAGATAAACATATTTGTCCAAGTTCACAAGTAGTTGCAGAGACAAGAAGAAATCTGGTCTTTCAATACTAAAACCAGAGCTTTACAGTGGGACCATTCTGCTTTCTGATAAAAGTTTCAGAAATTCATGGCAGAGCTTTTGGTACAAACAATCTGAGACAATGTTAGTAAGTATGGACAGGAATTGTGTTCGGGGATCATCTTATAACAATAAACAATGGCATCATATTTTATGAGATGTTTTCCAAACATTGATGATAAACATTTGTGCTGATACCTAACTTCATTTTATCTATAAAATCCACAAAATATTATTCTGCTTTAAAATATGAGAATTTTAAGGGCTCAATGACACTGAATATCAAAACAATATTTTTGTTCAGAATTTGTCCAGTTTTCAACATTTTGAAGTGTAGTACCAATGATGACTCATGTATCACCCTACTTATAGCTGTCATATTTATGGTTGTTTTACAAGTGGGACAATTATCCTTCATCATAAGATCAGGTTACTTATCCATGCTGATTAATTACAATAGTTAATATATAGATTTTTGAAATCATATACACAAAATTATGCCTAAGAATTTGTTTTAACATTAGTAACATAAAACTACAAAATGGTGCTTTTAATAAAAGTAGATTTGTGTCTCATGAGGTTAAGAAGCCCTTGGCCTAGTATGCTCTTTCTTAGGATTAATGTTATGTTACACAATGGGAGAGAGGGCTTTCATGTTTTATAAGTAACAATTTGAAAGATAAGCCATATAATACCTAACACTTAAGTATTTTTGAAACTGTACCAATATCAAGGGAAAAAAGATACCCTATGTGAGTGAAATTTCTAATTTCTGAAGGTTTTTCATTATGAGAACTATACATCATTGTCATTGCAAGTATTAATATCTTAAGCAGAAATGTAAGCAAGACTACATAAAATCTCTATTATAAGGAATGTTTGAGCACTGGAAAATTCAGTTAACTGTATAATAAATAAATTATGTTCTATGAAGAGAACTACAACCAGTTGAGAATTGTTATAACTGCTACTTAGGTATTTTTTAAATTATTTCTGAAAAAATACTATTTTTCTATAAACTTTTAGGTCATCTAGAAAATTTTGAAATGAATAAGAAAGAAAAAATTTCACCAAACAACTACTGAAAATGTTTTGTTATTCAGCAATTTTCACTTAAATAAACAGATTCCATGTGATGGAAATAGTGTTTTTAATCTTTAACATTTACCTCTCTACATCTGTTTCCCATTGCTTAGCTATGCTATTTAGCCAGATTCTTGTCCTATGACTTTGTAAGCTGATTCCTTATTTGGGATACTAATAAACATAAATCAATATCCAATTTTCTAATTAATTATATAACGACATTAAGATCTACCAGATCCGCAGTTATAGTCTGATGAGAAAAAAATGGTAGACTAAATTTCTTTTATAATCTTTGAAATCCAATGATAAAAAAAATCAAACCCTTTGTGTATGTGTATATGTGTGCATGTGGTAAGAGAAGGCACTAGAATACAGTGAATGAGTCTTCTAATAACAGTAACAGTAACAATAGTAATAATAATAATAATTTATTCTTTGAAATATCTATGTCAATCTGAAGTATAAGTGGTATTAATATATACGTGATATTATATGCCACTGTTATCATTTCTTCAGATTTAAAATGCTAACATCACTCTTAACTTTTCTTCCTTCCAATTATTTCAGATACTAATCAGTTTAAAGTACGTATGTTATAACTGTACTTTGAAAAACATATGACAATTTTATTTTTTAAATATGATAACTTTCAAGATGTTTTAGAAGAAAAGGTCATTCTCATGTGAATACATCTCTTGATTAATGACTAAAGGCTCGAGATCAGGATTACCTTTGAATATAAGCTAAGGCTTCCTATTCTACTGCAACCTTCTGATCCTGGAGTGCACTTGGTAAATCTACTCATTTGTACTGCTTATTAAATTATCTGAAACTACTGAGCTTACTTGAATATCACAAAAAAATCATAGAAGTGTGTACTCAAGTTCTTTGTCACATTGTTCTCTTGTAGAGAACCCACTGTTTTCAATGCAATGTTAATCAACACTTAATATATAATTGCATTGACAAAAAATTATTTTAGGTTAAATATTAGCTAGAATTTTTCTCCTTTGTAAAATGAATATAAAAAATATTCTGATTCATTGCTTAGCCTCCTTCATGGACTTAACCCTGTCAAATTATTCCATTTGATTTCAGAGAATTCTCACATGGCAATCTATTCTATTTAGTTTCTCTTCAATAAAATGGTTCAGTGAGCATTAGCAACTGAGACACAAGTTTCAATCAGTCTTCAGGCAAAGGCATCAATCTATATTAGACCTACTGTGCAGTGAGTTCTAGCTAGAAAGTAGGAATAGGGCAGAGACAGCCAGCAAAACTATCAACAATGATGTACCATACCAGGTGCCAGGTTAAGCACATGAAGAGCTCCATGATAAGGCTGACACCTAAAAGGGTGCTTCAGACTCTAACTTTATTTTGAGATGACACTTGCTATAATAGTCCTCTGTTCAGAGGACAAAAAATTGAATTACCAACAGTTTAAAATTAGGTTTTGTTAACCTGTATCCCTATTTAAGCATATTGTTTTTCCCTTCCCCTCCCCAAGTTAGAGAAGTATATAAAACAAGATGAAGGCCCTGACATACAGGTTAACCGATTGTAACAATGAAATGTACAAGATACTATGCTGAAAATGAACTTGTGGCGGGGGGAGGGAAGGGATGGTAGGGGAAAAACAAAGGAGGAGGCAACAATGCTTGTTAGGAAATGTACTCATTATTTTGCCCATGTAACTGTAATCCCTCTGTACAGTATTTTTACCATAAAAATGAACAAAAAATTAGGTTTTGTATTCACCCTCTGGATAACATAAAAGAGGGAAAAAATTAAAACCACCCAAATCTCCAAGGATTCTCTTCTATGCAATTTCATATGGTTATTAATATATCACTAATTTCCCCTGTCCTTTCCTTACACACTTATATGTCATTTTAAATATAGTTGCTGGATTAGATTTTTAACCACAAAACAATCAGTAAGTTTGAGCAACAACTCATTTTGGAAAATGATACCATTAAAGACTAATTCCAAGAAATGTGGGGAAGAACTGTTAGATGCCATGAAAATGTCTCCCAAAGCACAAACTTTGTCATAAGTGGTGCTGGTTCATATTTGATATGGGCTGTAAAAAGCAGATTATTGTAATGGTGCTCTTCCCAGCAAATAAGACCATTAAAAAGGTACTTAATGTTCAGTTGAATTGAAAAGCAGGCCAGTTAAAATCCATATTTTGCTATTTTGTATAATGGTATCAAAATTTTTACTAGTGAAAAGCTCCAAGCCACAAATTTAAAATTATAAATGTAAATTCTATTTTTTACATGAGCAAGCTTCCAGTTTCTTTCTCTTTTTCATAAATATACAATTTTATGGAGAGGAAACCTATTGTTTTTTAAGTTAATTTACTATAGTTCCATAGGTCAAGTTATGAGTACAATACTTCTTGATCAATGTCACCCATTCTATTGTTCTCCCACATATTTCCTCTCCCATCCCTACACTCAGGCTACATAGTTCAATTTTCACATAATTTCCTTTGAATATGATGAATACATTTGCTCACCCTCTGCATTCCATTTATGCCCCCACTTTTACCCACCTCCGCAATGCATGTTTCCATATCTTGGTATTCATTCTGATAAACAGTTCACTGTTTAGAAAAGTTACACCTTTGGATTTCTCTCCTAAGTCTGAGTGTGTATGACTGTGCACATGTGTTTGTATATGTGTGTGAATAAATGCACACATACCATCAGCATCACTTACGCCATTTTCTACTGGCCACATAGACCAACCAGAGCAAACATGAAAGGAAAAACAGAATAATGTGAAAGACAAGAGAAAAGAAACCTCAGAGAACTCCTTGAAGTTGGCCTATCACAGCTCACCCTCTCACACCTAGTGATTCTCTCTCTCTCTTTTATTTTTAACAATGCAATTATTTTCCAGTATGTAAGTTGTAACAGATTCTTACAAACATGGAAGATTTTTGGTGTATGCCTTGAACTGTTTAGTCCATGTAAGAGTGGAAAGGTTTGAACAATTTCTTTGAAATTGTTGCTGGCTGATAGACTACTCTTTTAAACCAAGAAGTTATTTTAGGTATATTATGAATACTTAAGATACTACTATATGCATGGCTGTGTACAGATAAGTAGCAAATAGGTAAGTAATAGCCACCCCTCCAAGTTCTTTTAGTAGCAGTGGAAATTACATACAATAGCATTTACCTTTGAAAGCGGATTAAATGTGATGTGGGATGTTAGTACACAATCTGATAAAGGAAGGAAGAAACAAGAACCCATAGTAGAAGAGGAAGAAACTTAACTGCCCATGAAAAAGAAGCACCAAGCAGCTCATTGACAAAGATGTGGCAGATAAAATACAAATGTATGTGTTAAGGCAAAAACAAAGCTTGATATGTACTTGCTGTCTGAATCCAGAGAGAATAACATCAGGCTAAATCGTATATAGTCTGAAAGATTTAGTCAGATTGAAATAACAAATGAATAATTTTATACAAGGATAATAGTCTGTTGGTAGTTCCACTATAAGCATAATTATCTGACCATATCATTTTTCAATTAATGATAATATTTGTATTTTATATTAAATGTAACCATTACAAATTATAAAGTAAAATATTACATGAATTTAGCTAATTTTTATTTTTTATTTTAATTTTTATTTTGGCCGAAGGGCCTGAACTCAGGGCCTGGGTGCTGTCCCTCAGCTCTTCAGCTCAAGGCTAGCACTCTACCACTTGAGCCACAACACCACTTCTGGCTTTTTCTGTCATACTGAGGAATCCAACCCAGGGCCTCATGCATGCAAGGCAAACATTCTACCACTGAGCCATCTTCCAGCCCACTAATTATTTTTTTAAGAGAATATCTTATTATATAGCCCAGGCTGGCCCCAAACTTCCTATGTCAACAAGGTTGGCCTTGAGCTTCTGATCCTCTTAGAGTCCCAGTTCCAGTATTCCAGCTGTGATCCACCATATCTGGCTAGATTATATAAATTAGAAACTTAGAAGTTTGATATGATGTAGCAAAGAGTGTGAATGACCTGTGACTTATTTCTTGACCATTACAAAATTGGAAAGACAATGGAATGACACCTTAATGATGACATTAGTGCAGATGCTGCATTCTGAAGTACACTAAGATTCACATTTATGATTCCATTTCACTAGCATGCACAGAGACTCTCATGGATTTGAAGAAGCAACTTGCTATGCTGTTAGATCTGTTTGGAGAATATGGATGTATACTATAGGTGGCCTTTAGAAGCTAAGAGTACAGGTTCTCTAAGGGTGCTCAGAGGAATGCAATGAAAAACCAGTATGTTTGGAAGAGGACCAGATTTCCATGAAAGAATGCAGCCTGACATCATTTTGATTGGAACATTTCAGACTTTGAGTTGAGCCATGCATGGGTACCTAAGTAATGGCAACTTTTACAGAAAAATACTTTTCAAAAAATTTAATTTGTGATAACTTATTACATAATCATAGGAAAGAAATATACCTCCTGCCCAAAATGAAGAGAACACATTTGCTTAATACAATAGACTGAATAGTTATGCATCTTGAAATTCATGTTAAAATACTAACCCTCAACAGGATAGTAACAGGTTAATAGGTGGTGGGACCTTTGGAAATAATAATGGAGCCCTAATGACATGGACTACCACCTTATGAAAGAAAAAATAATTCTCTGCCTTCCTAGTATATAAGAAAACAAATACATTTTTTGAAATTTGTAAGCTGGAAGGGGACCCTCACCGGAACTGAACATGGTGATATATGGCACCGCTCAAGTCTAGGTTATATTACTGGAAAGAAGTAAATTTCTGTTGTTTCTCACCATCTACTCTCTGGTTCTTTGTTAGAGTACCCAGGGCAAAGTTAGCCATAGTAGTAATTCATATTAGCATTTCTTGGAAAACTTATGGCATAACCAAGGCAAGGTATTTGCCAGTTGACCTGAAAAAGTGCTACAATCTTAGAAAGTGACAAAATAGGAAATGATAGTAACTTAAAAAACATATTAACATATTAAACTTTCAAATAAACTCTTTAAAATTGGTATTGATATTCTCTACGTTAAGTCTTTAGAGTCTTACTGACAGGACATGGATCTCGTTTGGCATATAGTAGGATTGTTTTAGAACATCATACAATCTGATTTCCAAGCTTTCATTATAACCAATGACATTCTCTAGCCTCTCCTTTGCAGTCTTGCTGACCTCTTTTGCCAAGGAACATCAGTAAATCAAGTATCTGAATTACTGAATCCTACCTTTGTTGCAGCCAAACCAGAATCTTGTGTGGCCCATTTCCTCCTCAACAATTTGGAAAACATAGCAAATATCCATTCATATATAATATAAAGTTTTTAATAAGTGCTATTGAAATTGACAACAATTTTCCATAAATGTATGAATAAAGTTTATGTACTCCATGTAATCAGTAAAACTAGAGTTTTATTTGGATTTAATACTCAACCAGAGGAAGACCTAAAAATAACCATGAATATGTTTATGTGAAATATTGACATATGCATACTTACACTAGCTCAACACTCATTTACACATATACAAATGCTCTTGGTTTTAAGTTGAATAAAACAATATTTGACTTCAAATTTTAGAAGCATTACATACATCAGGATATTTAATCCTTCTGGTAGGTTAAATGGGTATAAAACTAAACAAATTATTGGAAAAATAGGAAGATACAATAAAAATAGGGATTTTTTTAAGAGGAAAGACACAGACGTGAAGTAAGAAAGGGAAGGACACAAAACTTTCTTGAAAACATCCATATATTAAGTACTAAATTTTTACCCTGGTTACTAATCCAACAAATAGATCTGATCCCCATTTTCTATTTGAACACTGAGGTACAAAATTTAAGGCAGTTACTTGAGGTTAATAAGAAAGGTAACAGAAAGTATGCAAACCATATCAGGTTGAGCCCAAGTAGTTCTATTCCAACACTGTGGTCGTATTATAATACCTCCAGCTCAGGATTCACAATTCTATAAATATCCAAGAATAAATGCCTTCTCAGAATGCACTTTCCCATTAAGATCAACCTTTGGCATAATGCATATGCATTATTTACGCCAATATGTGGTTACTGTTCATTTAAAAATGCAAAATATAATCTGCCACTATAAGCTCATAACTAGAAAATCTAATTAGCAAATTCCAAAAGCAGTTTTGAGAACTAACTTGAAAGACAATTAAGTTCCCTTCTGGGAAGAAGATTCCTGTTTTTTTAAAAATAGTTTCTTTCATGGTTTCATGGTATTGATCGTCAGGTGACTTCTACTTATTATATCTCAAAATTCCCTATTATTTTGTACAAATAAATATGTTACTCATTTTTTAATTTCTAAATATCTAAAGGTTTTATAAATATGTAATGGATTAATGCAATTTATCTATAATAAGCACACTCATATTTTCCTCCTAAAAAGTCTGGGTATCGGAACAATATATGTTAAAACCCCTTAGTATTTATTTATAACTGCAAAGTTATAAGCTATATTACTATTCCCAAATCATTTTAATTTTTGTCTTTTAGCGTCTCTACTTATTAAAGAAAATTAATGTCAGTGTTACTGTCATCATAAGGTTAATGAAGGAGAAAAAGCCAAAAATTGTCAAAGTGCTCTGAAAATCCTAAATGCTAGATAAACAAAAATCATTTATTTGTTTATCTGACAAAATGACACAGCAAAATGACAATAACTACAAAACAGATTAGTAGCCAAAATGGAAGGTAAAAGCACATTGACAAAAAAATCTCTCAGAGTACTTATAGTGCCTACTTCTAGCTTTTCCTAAAGTAGTCTTAAGAAAGCTTTAGAAAGGAGTAAAACAAATTTAGTCAGAACAGATTCTGAGGTGAACTAACTGACAAAGAATTTTCATGAAGCCAGGGTTACTCTCTTTTGGGATAAAGATTAGGGAAAGAAATGATGTAATAGTCTCTGAAAGAGAACACCCATACCTAATTCTTTTAGATTTCTATATTAATTGTATCAATATAGATTTGTATACTTATGACACATTTTTGAATAATATCATACTTCAAAACTGGGTTTGAAAAACTAATTTACGTGTTAGATCCTGAATTTTTTTGTTGGCACGGTATTAAGGAAATATCAAGGAAACAGGATTTATAGATGTGCATCATTATAAAAATATAAATGCTGTCTAAACAGCTGACTTAGTTTAAGAATCACTAAAAGGATAGCAAACATTAGAGGAAATAAAACATTACTAATTTCAGTTATTCTCATTATTTTCTCAGCATTTCTAAAGATGTTCTCTAAACCCTCATTATCAACTGAATTAAAAAACAAATTCCAAATAGTCACATTGTGGTAAGAGGGCAACAAAATAATACTAAAATACGTCAAGTGGTGATTTTTTAACTTGAATAATCTTTTCTTTTTAACATTTCCGTATCAAATTGATATTTCACATACATTTATGCTAATTTAAAAAATAAAACCAAGTTTAAAAGGACAAGAGAACAGTAAGGATTGAAATGTGAAACAAAATAAAAAACATTAAACACATATTCCAAGATAGGAGGTGATTTTGAAGTGTTTTGGAAGTTTTTTGAAAAACTGGTGGACAAATAAACTTAATCAAAATATTAAATAACACAATTAATTTGAGTAAAACAAACAAGTATAATGAGCAAAAGGGAATTAATACTGAATAAAACACTTACCTATTGGTTTAAAGATCTTACGCACAACTTTCACGTCAGTCTTGAAATGGGGTTGTAAGTAAATTCAAGCTCAGCATCACACCAGAGCAGTCCTGTTAGCAAAGACAGATATTGTCACTGCTTGAACATAGGTCACAATTAGAACAATGTCTTTATAGATTGACAAAAATTGATATTCAAATAAGGAGAGTAATTAGTTCACCCCTTAGTTTGTGGTTCTTCAAACATGTATGAAAATGGTTTTGATATATTTTAATTTTAACAAATTTTAATCCTTTGCTCAAGAAAAAAATACCAGTGAAGCAGCATTTCTAAAAGATACAGATTCCATTTATATAGATTTGGTAGGTTTAAACTTTTGGTGATTAAATTTTATAATTTCTAGAGTAAAATTATTTATGTCTCCAGATTCTAAACAGAAAACATGACTGATTTCAATTGCCACTTCAACTCATACTCAATAAGCTTTGTGGGCCTTTCTACAATTAACAAATTGGTAGTAATCATATTCTCCTTATAATCATGTAAGTGTTATTTCAGTGATTATTTGAATTTATATTTTCCAGACCAATTTCCTACCTAACCACCACTGTCTTTTTCTAATCTCTTAATTCTGATTAAAGGAGGAAACATTCATCTCATGTCCTTCTTAACCTAAAATATATTGTATGTACTGAAGGTTCAAAAAAAAAGATGCAGGATTTTGTAGCACATAGTTACTAAACAGATTTTGACCTACACATAAACTCTTTATTGATTGGTGCGACAGAGATTCTTGGATGGGTTCTATTTTACTTTTCATCATTAGAAAACATTGTTTTAGTTAATCACAATGATTAAGGTAAATTAAAGTAATAAGTGTTGAAGTAGGTTAAACCCCTCTTCTTATGTTTTAGCATTTTTATTGCATCTGTTCACATTTCTTTTAATACTAAAATGTCACAAAATAGCAAGCCTTACTCTTCACATTACTTGTGTTAATCTTTCTTTCATAGTTAATTTCTGCCTTCTGTATGTTACCAAAGGGAATAGATACATTAAAAAATAGAAGTCAAAATTATTCACTTAAGTCCATATTGGATTACTGTTCTTTTTCCATATTCATGGATTTCATTTTTTCAAAAATCAATTCTATATTTTTAAAGAAAGTTCACAAACCTATTTTAAAAGTATGTTATAAAATGTCTACTAATATTCTAGTAATTTTTTAAATTGAGGACTAAAGAGTAGAAGTCTACAAATTACACAGAGAGTAACAGTCAACAGCATGAGATTATATGATCTAGTGATGTCATCGTTGCCTTAGTTTTTCAAAGTACACTTCAATGACACTACCTCTTTATGTCTCAGATGAATCCCTTTCATTAAGCAATGCTTGAAAATATAAAAACATACTGCAAAGCCCAGTATGGATTCATGTATATAGTTTGAAAATAAACTAGCCTGTATTTGGAAAGCTGCATATATTCTAATATCTCTAACATCACAATGTTAAAGGAAAACATAAGTACTGTCTTGTCATATTAGAAAAGAAACATCTGAAAATATGACAAGAAATAAACATGGCTCCTTATCGCACACTATATATTAGAGTTGGATTGTAAATAGGTTAAAAAGTTAAGTGTTTCCTATCTTTCCAAAATGAACTGAAATTAGGAAAAATTTTGAGACTTAGTAGTAACAACAACAAGAAAAGCATATCTAAAACTAGACCTAAAAAGCACTTATTATGAGGCATAAGACCTGATGAGTTTGGGTAAATCAAAATGATAAGTGTTCAGTAACATATAATATAGGTACATTTCATAAACTGAGAATGCTCCAAAGCCATAAAATAAACTTTACATGGACAAGATAATGAGTACATTTCTTATCAAGAATTGTTGCCTCCTCCTTTGTTTCCCCTTCCCATCCCTTCCCATCTCCTCCTCCCACCCCTCCCCCCGCCAAGTTGTAAAGTTTGTTTTTCAACATAACATCTTGTACATCTCCTTGTTGCAATGGGTCCACCTGTATCCCTATTTAAGCGATTTTTTCCCCTTCCCCTCCACAAATTATACCAACATCAAATACAGTGAAAGTAGGGGTTATACCGTGGGGGAGGGACATACAAAGCAACAAAGAAATCATCTTATAAATATGTTAGAAACAATCGCATGAAAGAAAAAAACATTTGACATCAACTTATCTGATCTTTTCTGCTTGTCTCAGACATATACTAGTTTTAATTCTAGCTACTGTAGAAGTTGAGTTTTATAGGATGCCTTTTGAGAACAACTTGGGAAGACAAGTCTGAGGGAGTCTATCTCCAAAATTAAAAAGAGGATCTGGATATTTAGCTCAAGTGATAGATTACCAGCTAAGTAAGCAAGCAGATCAAAAGGAAGGCCCTGAATTCAAACCAGTGCTGCCAAAATACAAAATTAAAAAATAGTAAAATGTTTTATAGATAACATATCACAGTGAACAAAATGATTACAATCAAATTATATTTTATTTAATCACTCATATTTTAAAATTTTAAACCACCATAGAGAAATAAGATAAATTGGATGAGACAAGATTTAAACCATAAAACTAACAATAGTTCTCTTATTACCTACTTCCAGACATATTTCTTGGTTGCCAAATGTATAATTGACTATGTACAGGTTCTAGGACTAAGTCACAGCCCTGCTCATGGGCTGGCAGGTGCTTTCATATATAATTCTGAGAGGCATAGATGGAAGGATATGTAGACAGATAGATAGTTAGATAGATAGATAGATAGATAGATAGATAGATAGATAGATAGATAGATAGATAGATAGATGGATGGATGGATAGATAGATAGATAGATAGATAGATAGATAGATAGATAGATAGATAGATAGATAGATAGATAGATAGATAGATAGATAGATAGATATTCATGAAAGGGTCCCTATGTAGTTCATATTTAGGATTTTTTGTTAATTCCTTAAAATCCATTTTAAAAATCCATTTACAGATTTATTTATTGTTTGCTAGGATAGAAGCTAGGACCATGTCACTCAAACATTCCTAGACAGTTGGACCTGTATTCTTTAAAGAATTGTATTAAATAAAGTGAACAATTATTAGGTACATTTTTAAGCAACTCATTAATAGAAAATAGATTTAGTTGACTAATGTCTTACTTAGAACTCTCTGTTAACATTTTTAATCTTTTTTGTCTTCTAATGAACAAATGGAAGATGCTTCTTAAAAGAAACATCCTAATTGTTTTCTAAACAAAAGAAAATTTACATCACATAGCATTTTAGGCCCAAATAAGTGTCTTTTCAATTCTATTTCAAAACAATATAATGGGTGGCAAATAAAGTTCATGATTTAGAATAATATATTAAAAATTTAGCATAAATAAAGAAAATCTATCATTAATGGGTCATAATGCATAATTGTTCAAAAATAAAAGGCACACTAATATTTTAAACATTATTTTCTACAGTAGTGCAAACCTTTTGGGATAATGGTGAAAACTAATTATATTATTATCTCAAAACAAGCTAGGTAACTACAGCCAAATAAGAGAACGTAGATGGCTGTCCATTGGTAAGGAAAACTGATGGAGTAAGCAGCATTTTAACAAACAGGGATTAGACAACGAAGTCTTGCAAAGTCAGTAAATTCCTAGGGGTAATTCTCATTGGTATCAGTGATGGATGCTGTTATCATAAAAGACATAACTATGCATCTGAGGAAGATGATTTTTTGGAATATGAAATTTATTTTAATTTTTTATTATTCACTTGCTTTTGTTGTTATAGAGGTGATCAATTATCTGAGTCAGGTAATGAGTACATTTCCTTTCATACAGTGTCTTCTTTTCCTTCAGTCTCTCACATTCCTTCCCTTCAATCTCCACCCACAAGTTGTATAGTTCACTTTCATCAGTGTCCAGTGAGCTCCACTGCTGAACTTTTTCACCTTTTTCCCCTTGAGTTCTCTACCACACTTGAACACACCATACATAAGTTATAGAAGACAAAATCATAAAAACTAAAAACATAAAAAGGGAAAGAAATAAAAGAGGTCTCTTTCTATATCTTGGAATTCATTTCAGCATGTATATTATTTTATATAAAGATGACGAGGCACTGAGGCATTCTGCCTTTGCATTTCTCTCTTAAGAGTCTCCTTTTTTTGGTTTCACTGTGTGTATCTAGAATCCTGTATAATTTATTGCATTCCAAGATATTTTAGATCTAATTTACACATATTAGAAAGAATATGCACTATTTGTCTATCTGAGCTTGGCTTACCTAACATAACATGATGTGTTCTGGTTCATTTTATTCTGGTCCATTTCCCTGCAGATGACATTACTATATTCTTTCTAATGGCTGTGTAAGATTCCATTGTGTACCAAATTTTTTGGAATTACTCATCTATTGAGGGGCATGTTGGCTGTTTCCATATATTGGCTATTGTGAATAGTGAAGCAATGAACATGGATGTACAGGTATCTTTATCATGTCCTGGTTCATGATGTTCAGGATAGATGCCCAAGAGTAGTATGGCTGGGTCATAGGGAAGGTCTGTTTAAATTTTTAAGGAACCTTCACACTGCTGTCCAGAGTGGTTGTACTAGTTTACATTCCCACCAACAGTCAGTAGGGTTCCTTTTACCTTACATCCCCACCAATATTTGTTGTTCAAATTCACAATGCTGGCCAGTCTAAGTGGAGATGGAATCTCAAGATTTGTTTGGATCTGCATTCCCTTTATGCTCAGGGATGATGATCATTTCCTCCCATGTTTCTTTGCCATTCTTACCTCCTTTTGAGAAGTCTCTCCTTAGTTCCATTGCCAATTTAGTGATTGGTTTATTAGGTTGGGGAAGGGTTAGCTTCTTGAGCTTCTTGTATTAAATATTATGCCATCATCTGATATATTGCTGGTAAAGATCTTGCAGGCTGTCTTTCTAGTTTAGTAATTATACCCTTAGCTGTGCAGAAACTTTTTATTTTGATGTAGTCCCACTTGTCAAGTCTCCTATCAGTTGTGCCCCCTGGGATTCTTTTCAAGAAGTTTCTTCTTCTACTTATAAATTATCATTTTTTCTCCTACTCTCTCCAGCAGAAGTTTCAGTTTCCCTACACTGAAGTCTTTGATTCATATCGAATTGATATTAGTTCATGGTGACAAAGTGGAATCCACTTTTAATTTTCTGCATATGGATGCCCAGTTTTCCCAAAATCAATTACTGACGAGGCTATTTTTTTCCTGTTGTATGTCTTTGGCTCCCTTATCAAATATCAGGTAACTGTAAGTATATATAAGATTATTTTACATATTTTTAATAAAAACAGTCCATGAATTACCCTATTGCTACCCATTTTCAAAAAGGGATAAGAAAGCACTGCATAGTAGTGGTTTTATTGTGCATTTATTTATTTAGTTTTGCATTAGGTATTTACAGGAGAATAGATTATTTTATTGTCATTTATAGAATTGCTATCAAGAAGGGAAACTGCTGAAATTTGGGGGAGAAAGTTGGGTATGCAAAGACTGTGAAAATTACAACAGATACAGAATACTTATTTCAAATTGGTGTGTCCTTTAATGCTGATTAAACTCCATGAGGGCAGGCAGCTTTGTCTACGTAATCTTACTTGGGATTCTCATGGACTAGATTACTGTTTGGACATATAGTAGGCGAGCAAATGTAGACCTACAATTAAACATGCATGAGAATTGAAAAACAGCATTTTAGATAACATTAGCAGTAGTCTGCATCAATAGATATAGAATATCTGCAGGCAATCACAATCCAAGATTAAATTCAGTGATTTGTTCAAAATAAGGAAAATAGGGAAACAAATGAGTACTTTAACATAATGCTCATTTTGACCTGCAATTTTAACGGAAATTACTTGGAGGTATATATTTTGGAACTCATTCAAGTATCAAGTATTCTTTAAAAGCTTGACAAACTCACTTTGAATTTTTTTGTTTTGATAATTCAGACTACAGTTATTGTGCAGTGATGATTAGATAGGAACCAGAGCTATGAAGCATATATAAACATAGAAACATGAACCAGAGATAATCAACAGATTTCTTCTAGTATCTGGTTTTCAAACCACTCTTCACTCCTTTGTATAGAGTAGTGTGGTGAAAGAACCCTATTAAGAGTGCTTCAATTACCAATAAAGGCTTATATTCACTAACTTCTGGCCACATTGGATAAATTACATAAGCATCATGCCTACAGAGTGAAGCTTCAGTGTTCCTTCATCAATAGCACTAAGATTTAAGAAAATAGAGCAAATGATGCTTCAAGACACCACCACATCCCTATCAAACCATTGAGAAGATGCAGCTATAGAAACTGACCTGAAATCAGAGGTACCCACTAACAACATGTGAAACTACAGTTCCCCATACATTAGTTGAGTGTGTGACTGGTAGTTATTTGTCCTCAAACCATTCAGAAATAACACTTTTGTTTTTAGCCATTTCTTAGTATTTATCAAATTTTTTCTAGAATTAAACTGTAAATACTAAATAGCCATATTTCATGGATAGAAAATGTTCCCTAGGAAAAAGTACATATTAACATTATATTAACAATCAGGTCAATAATACTGGCAAGAGAGAAGGTGAGCACAATGTCCTTACAGAAAGGCATAATATCAGGATAGCTATTTGTAGCCTTCTATTTTCTTGAGCTGTACTCAGAGCAAAAGTAAGGGCTGTGTAGCATGGTACAATGGTTTAAAAAAGCACTGATGTATTTGCCCCAAATAGCTAAAATGCTTTGAAATCTAATTTCTTTTTTTTCTTTTTTGCCATTCCTGGGGCTTGAACTCAGGATCTGGGCACTGTACCTGAGCTAGCTCAAGGCTAGCACTCTACCACATGAGACACAGCACCCTTTTGGCTCTTTTTGTATACTGAGGAATCGAACCCAGCTGCTTCATGTATGCTAGGCAAGCTCTCTACCACTATGGCACATTCCCAACCCCTAATTTCAAATTGTATAGAAGACCTTTTCTTCTTTGAATCATTGCAGCTATAGGATACCTACTGTGTATTATGTTTCCTGTCTGCTGAAGGTCCAGTTAAAAAAGACATTCGCCCTATTGATGGTGCTTTAGGACAGATTAAACATGTAATAAGGTATGCTGTTTGGCTGAGTGATGAGATAAGCAAAATAAAGCACATGGAGATACTATAATAATGGTTTGCAAGGGAAAATAATATTTGTTTCTAAATCAGGCAGAACAAGTTATACACCTCTCTGAACCTCAGTTTTAATGTGAATTTCACTTGAAACAACAAAAAGTATAATGTTGGTATTCTGATTGTTGAGGACTAGAATATATTGAATTTTATCTACTTTTTCCTCAACATTTCTTGAAATAAACAATCTAGAGAACTGGAACATATTGGATTATATCTACTTTTTTCTCAATGTTTCTTGAAATAAACAATCTAAAGGACTTTTAAAGTTTAAAAAAGTCTCATGAAGTAGATACACTTCACCATTCATGCAATCAATTATAACTTTAATAAAATTTTTCTTGTTAATTAGAACCATATTTACATTACTTTGATAAATTATTTTAATTAATACTATTAAAGTCATATAATTCATGCCCATGAATAATGTCTGGATGAGCAAAACAAATAATGTCCAAACACATAAATATCAATTAACTTTTCCAATTGAATGAACAAAAGGTAAAAAGCAAAACACTTTTTAGTGGACTATATGCATTCTGTTTTGTTCCATAGGTCTTACACATGAGTTTCCTTTAAAACATAAGTTCAAAAATATATCTTCAGTAAATATAAACCTTCACTTCCTCATCTTTTTCATGCTTCCTCTAATTTAGTGTGAGAAATCTATAGCAGTAGAAAGTCAGAAACAAATACAAGCAAGTTAAAGGTGTGTACATGCATGCATGTATAGTGAGTTGTTATTGAGTTGTTTCAAATAAAGTGTTTTATTCTTTCTTTAAAATCAGTAATAGTGGAATGGAATCATAGTACCAAAAATAAGTGACCTACTAACATCAGGTTATATATTTTATAGATGTTCTTAAAGTCTGTAATTGGTTTTCTTTATTTAGTTGTGAGGAGTGTAAACCCCGTCAATTATCAGAGAAAATAGTGGGCCTAAAGAAACAACTGCTCAGCCAGAAGCCAGTGGCTCACACCTGTAATCCTAGCTACTTAGGAAGCTGAGATCTGAGGTCTGCGGTTCAAAGCCAGCCCAGGCAGGAAAGTCCACGAGACTCTTATCTCCAAAAACCACTCAGAAAACCAAAAATGGCTCTGTGGCTTAAGTGAGCTGAAGAGCTGAGCGATAGCAAAGAAAAGAAAGAAAGAAAGAAAGAAAGAAAGAAAGAAAGAAAGAAAGAAAGAAAGAAAGAAAGAAAGGAGAGAGAGAAAGAAAGAGAGAAAGAAAGAAAGAAAGAAAGAAAGAAAGAAAGAAAGAAAGAAAGAAAGAAAGAAAGAAAGAAAGAAAGAAAAAGAAAGAAAGAAAGAAAGAAAGAACAGCTCTGAGGACATCAGAAGCAACAATTTTAAATTACAGCCACTGTAGAAAGAATTTGCCACCATATTCTCATAGATGCTGTATCTTTGTGGAAGAAGAAAGTCTAACAGATATTTGGAGCAGTAGTTTTCACAATGTGAATATTGTTTTCCTCAATCTGAGTTTAACTGGAATACTTGCTGAGAATTTTTTGCAAATGAATTTGTTCTAATATTCCCCCAGGTTGAGTAGATTCATTTACAAAAATATTCATTACTACATAATAGCTGTAATTACCCTTCTTATTGATCATTCCATAAGCACAATATTTCACTGATTATTATTAAGTTCCATACTAAAAAGATTATTCAAATTTATCTGTTTCTTGCAAAAAAGGAGTGACTAGGTAAATGAAATATGGTACATGAATATAATGCAATAATATTCAGTCATATAAAGGCAAGGATTCCTGACACAAGCTAAAAAATCTTTAAATTAAAGAATAGATAATTATACATTCCACCAGCCATCATGTCAAAGATGACATCATCAAATATGATTTAGCTTCCAGACAATCCTATTGTATATGCATGGGAGAGTAAGTAAAAATGCAAAAATGCAAATACATTTAAATATACATATGAAAATAGTTTTGATCTTGTAGGCCTTGAAAATGTCTCAGGACCCACTTTTCTGGACTCACTTTAAAAACTCCTGGGTTACAGAGAAGATGTGGAATATACAAAGGTATAATATATCCAGCATTACTAAAGGCCAAGCTACATAATTTAAAACAAAAATATTAAAGGTGTTTGCCTTAACAGTCATGGTTGTAAGTTGACTTTAACAGGATTTATTTAAGACAGAAATGGATGAGCAAGCCTGGGAAGACAGACTGCAGACCAGCTAAAAGCCTATAAAAGAGTTTACCAGGATCAATTAATAAGTACACAGAGACAACGTGGGAGAAAAAAAAAAGAAGCAAAAGCTTCTTAAAGGAGTCAACAACTTGACAAAACATCAAGTACAATGTAGTGTAATAAAATGAACAAAGTAGCAAAGGAAGGCCAAAAGAAAAATAAATTTCAATGGAATACTGAAGAATTATGCCAAATATTTTTAAGACAAAGAAAGTGACTTAAGAAAAGAGAGAATGGAAAAGAAGTCACAAAGTATGTAAGGATGTATAAGAAGAATGAAGTCATGAATCATTTGGGGATCTATAATAAAGAAAAAGAAGTCATGAGGTATTTGAAAATCTATAATTTAAAAAAAGTGATTGACCCGACTACAAAGTTTTAAAAGACAAGTTTTGGTGCATTTCTTTATATTGGTTTCATCTACACATAGCTACATATATATGCACATACACATATGTGAACATGTACATATACACACATGTATACATATATATTTATAAACTAGTATATATATGCTATATATACTAATTTTATATTGTATATTTCATATATAAATATATAAGTATATATAAATATATCTAAATATATATCATAGATATCATATATATTTATACATACAATAAGATATATACAATATATGTACAATGTATATTGTATATAGTTTATATTGCATATATACAATATATAAGATATAAATAATTATATCTACAATATAAAATATATACTATCTATGGCATAATAGCATATATTAATTATATATACTAGTTTCATAAGGTAATTTATGTATGAATGGATATATACATATACATTGTGACAGCTCATAATGATCTTTATGATCATATGTTCTTTAATGATCATAATGTTCTTTAATGATCATTGTACAGTTCTGATATATGTTGAATTTTGAGAAAATATATATTCAGCTGAAATTTTCCCATATGAATCATGTGTAAAAGTGATCCAAATGTTTGGGGTTTTGTATTTTTTACTGCGGTTTTTTCCCCCTTTACCCTTGTCCATCTTTCTTCTGCTCTCTTCACTGAAATAAATTTATTCTATTGAACATCAAAAAAAAAGTTTTAAAAGAAAAATGGCAGGCATGGTAGTTCTAGCATAGCAGATGACTCATGGAGACATTCATAATGAATTTTAAAATAGAAGAGTGATGGATATAGAGATATGTATGTATGTAGGACATGTGAAAATGAAACCCCATGTACAACTAATTGATGTTAATAAACAAAATATAAAATTAAATTAAAATTAGAAAAGGAGAGTGAGACATCAAATGGAAGAAATTGTTGATGAAGAAAAGGCAGGGAGGGGTATGACAATGGAGAAGTTTCACAAAGAGGCTTAGAAACAGTTAGGTCAAAAGAATAGATAGATGCTCTTGGCTCCTTCCTGCTGCAGAGACAGTCTGTGTCTTCTTCAGTGGCAGCAAAATCCTAAAGTGCAATGTGCAAGGTTGGAGGAAAGAGGTTTAATCATTTGGAAGCCTGGTCACTGGGACTGTTTTCAACTCCAACAAAGTGAAGACCACTGTCATTAATGATCTCTCCACTGACCTCAAATATATGAATCTACTGAATAGCAAATTCAATACCACTGTGAACAGAAAGCTTTTCAACAACAGAAAGTCCACCTCCATTTGTATCTTTCAGGAATGAGATGCCATGATCAACAGACAGGCTGATGCTAGTGCTCAGTATGTTGTGCCTTCCCTGAGGTCTTCATTTCCATGGAAGAGGCCAGGAAGGGTAAAAGCTAATGGGTAACTAACCATCTATTTCCCTTCTAATGATACTATTTGTTATTTGTGATAGACCTGATACAAATATATTATATATTTATTATACACACACACACACTTCTCAAGATTGTCAGCAATGACTCCTGAATCATCAACTGCTTAGCCCCTCAGGATGTCATCTCTAACAATTTTGGCTTTGTGTTAGAGTTCATGACCAATGTCCATGCCATTGTTGCCAGCAAAAAGACTACGCCTTTCTGGAAAATTGGTTTGATGGCTGTCAGGGTCCTTGGAATATCATCCTTGCATCTATTACTGTTGCTAAAGCTGTAGACAACAACATCTTTGAATGAGTGGTTCACTGTCATGCCCATGTGTGTGCCTCCACCAAAATGTCAAATGTAGATCTGACCTTTCATCTCAAGAAACCTGTCAAAAACATGGCCTTGAGAAGGACATGTGCAAACATCTTAAAGTCCAATATAGTACATTCTAGCTTACATCAAGAACCAGGCCATCTCCAGTCATTTTTACAATAATGTTCTTTCACCTACTTTTGAAGTAGGGTCTGGCATTGCCATCAATGACCACATTGTCAAGCTCATCTCTTGTTAAGCCAATGAATGTGACTATATCAACTGCATGTTGTACATTATGGTTCACATTGCCCTAAAGAATCACCAGACAGCTCCAGAAAAGACACAAGAAAGATATCCTTAACTGTTGGGAAGACAGTGCCTCAACCCATTTCCCTAACACTGAGAATCTCCTCTCTTCACAGTTTTGTCCCAACTTCTTGAAAGGAAGGGGCTTATGAAGTCTAACATTGTCACATGTCATACACCACATTCAGAAAAATATAGATAGAAATGTTTATCAAAAGAAAAGAAGTCTCTCTTTTCCTTTGAGATACAGTTAAAGAAGAAAGTTTAAAAGTGCCAGAAATTCGTTGATAAGAGAAAAATGAGCAGGAGAGTACACAGGTGGAGATATTGTATAAAATGGCAGGAAGAAAATAGAACAAAAGTTAAAATGTAAAGAAGAAATTAAAGGAGAAAGAGCAATAATCACTGTTCATGTGTACACTCAATAGGGACAGGAAAATAATAGAAATTACACCTGGAAGGCTCCTCTTGGAATGCTAATGTAAAATAATAATGATAATCATAACAATATTTGTACCACAACTAAATTGTCTAGTAATGCAATTTATGTCAACAAATACAGAGTCGATAGGTGACTTCATACTTAAGAGTAATTAAATTTAAATACATTTAAAAAATGAGTTATTTAAATACATTATTCAGAATTCAAGTGTTCAATAAATATGAATATCTAAGAGCTACTATATTGGACAATGTCTACATGTCACCAAATATCTGTTTTACAACCATAAATTCTATTAGATGTAACTTCAATGGATACAATAACAAGGGTGGAAACAAATGCATTTAACAGTAGCTAGTATTTCTTAAGTATTTAGCATGGATTACATACTGCAATAATCACTAATAATCTCATGTGCAAATATAATAAGAGGTTCTGTTTTATATATTACATAGTTCTATTTTACAAATTATGAGTAAAACCAAGTTGCTTTATTTTGCATAGTAGCAGAAGCAAGATTTAACCCCAGAATTGTGTAAGAAGTTGACATTCCAACAATAGAGAAATGATGGACAAAAATCTCTTGACAGTGACCATATTCTGGTACCTCATGGGTGAATAGTCTTTTCTTCCTGTTATCAGAATACTATAAAATACAACAGGAAGAAGAGTGTAGAAAAATACATGAACAAATTAGTGAATGAAAATAAAATATGCATACAGCATAAAAGTACTACCTTGAAATGATTTAAATTACAAACTGAAAAAATGTAAAGAAAAAGTTATTGTGGCAATTTTTAAGTAACCCAATTTACTTCATTAGTGGGTTTTTGTCAGGTGAGAAAATTACTGTTGTCATGGAAACCACCACAATACTACTCTTTTACACTTATATAACACCTTTCATCCGATGCGCTCAAAGAGACTCATAAACATTAATTCATTAATAGTCCTTTTATTGAAAGTGCATCAAAATTTACCTAATAGAATAAAACAACAATTGCAGATCAAACAAAAGGAAATTTCATTGCTCCCTAACAGCTTCACGCAGATTACACTACCATCTCTTAGTACTTAAGAAGAAAGACAGTAATCTTCCATAGCATTCACCTTCTTGTTTCTTGTACCAAACTGAAACCCATCTCCTATTGTTTTATTGTCAAAAATCCACAGCTCCTCTTCCACCCACTCTTTAATTTCTTTCTTCATGATTTCAGTTAATTGCGTGGGAATATAATTTAAAACACCATTACACAGAGTTACCTGTGCAGTTCCAACCACTAAAATAGTCTGGTTCGTTCTTTAAAAGATGTATGACCTCATTTTAAATTGGGAAGAATAAAAGTAAACTATGAAGAGATTTTTCTGAGTGTATGTGTTTAATTAAAAGTTAAAAATTTTAAAAGCATAAGATCTTTGCTTATTAAACAATGGTTTATTTTGTTTTAAAGTTATAAAATATAAAGGATAAGGATATACAGGAGTGATGAAATTTAAGGTTCCATAGGCATAGAAAAGCTAGGTAAGCTATATTTACTGTCATACTATCAATACTTAAAAACAATAATATACTAGGTCAGTGCTATAGTCTATAAAATAATATTTTGTTTTCAATAGCTTCCTAGAAGGATAATTATGGAAACTAAAATTTCTTTAAATTTGGACTTTTATAAATAAACTTTTCTCCAATAGGATCTATCAATCAGGAAAGTAAGCAAAGACTTTTGGAACTTGGTTATGCTTTTCAGGTGATGTACCTTCCTATTTTTTCAGATAGTGTCATTTTGTAATGTTAGGTTGGTCAAATTAATTCTCAAGGTCACCTACTCCCAATTCAAGGAAATGAGGGGAAAACCTGCAAAGGCACATTGTGGAACATATACATTCAAGGATGGAAATCTCTCTAAAATGAATTATCTCTACAATTATTACAAAGGATACTTTATTATAAAGGGTACTTATTACAAAGGGTATTTTAGAATTTGTTGATGGAAATGATTATTAGGAAATCCCATCACTAATAAATCCATGATTTTATAATCTTGTCTTAATCTTTATTCTTTTCCTCCATGTCAGGTTTTGAGCTATTGCAACTATTAACTATTCTTGCCCTAAGGATCCTATACATTTCTTCCATGTTAATCTGTCTCTCCCAACACACACACACACATGTTAACATGTTACTTCTCTTGACTATTTTTTTTTTGTCTGAAGAATCAAGAACACAAAGGTTTGCCTTGTACTCTCAAACCACAAAGATGTGTCTCTGTGCTTAATCTCTGCTTATTCTCTTCTGGCTACATCTCATCATTCTAGAAATCACTTTGTATGGAAAATGATATGATGAAACTGGGGAGGGCGATTTTTTTTTACTTCAGTAATCCATCTATTTTACAATGTTAGATCACTGAACATATTGGTTAAAGAATTCTTTTTACTTCATTTTTTATTGTTGTTATCGAGGAGTATACAAAAGGGTTACAATTCTGTAAGTCTGGTAATGAGTAAAATGCTTCCTGGATCATGTCAGAATTCCTTCGTTTTCCCCATTTCCCCCTCCCATCCCTGCCTATAAGTTGCATGTTCATTGTTTACAAAATCTGTATCATAAATTATAATAAATAACTGACTGCATTTGTTCACTCTTCCTCCACTTCTGTACCCCCATTTGCCTCCACAATAGACAACAGGAGGGAAGAAAATCAAATTCACAATAACATAAATAAAAATAGACATGATCAACAAACTGAAAAAAATGAAAAAATGTGTTTCCATTTACTGGAATTCATTTTGATAAATAGTACTTTACTTCGCTAAGACTTTCCTCCATTAGTCTGTTTGTGTGTAACTGCATAAAGCTCCAAATAAATTATCATGTCCAGTTGTATTTCAGGTCTAGCTTCCTATATGAGAGAAAACATGCACAGATGAGCTTGGCTCATCTCACTTAATACAATTTTTTCTAGGTCCATCCACTGTACCATAGCTTTTATCCACTCACATATAGAAACAGCATTTGAGCTGTTTCTATAACCTAGATATTGTGAAGAGTGAATAGTGCATCAATGAACATGGATCTCTAAGTATCATTACTCTATCTTGTAATTTTCTGGTTAGATACCTAAGATTGGTACAAAGAAACATTTTAATTGCTTATTTTAATATAAGCAACCTTAAAATATCTTAGAATGGAGATTCTTTTATAGTCCTTTTTATATATCCTTGAGTTTTGAGATCATTTGCTGTTCATCAATATCGTTGTATCTTATTTGTATTCTCCTAGTCCCTCTACCACTGTTCAACCATTGAAATGGTCATCAAAAGGTAAGAAGTTGATCGAAGAGTCTCAGACATTACTTTAGAACAAGCTTATTCCTTTTATGAAAGATGCATCTATATTTGACTTTGTAAGATAATAAATTCAGGAAAAACCCAAAGGGGAGCTCAAACATACTCTTCTACAATATAGGAATTTTATACTAAATAAGACTATAATATTCTACACTGCAACTGGAAGCCACATCTCATAGGAAATGGAGATGCTAAAATATTAATAGCTTGCGAAGTTTTCTAAGCATACTTATGGAACTTTAAATTTCATCATACTTGAAGCACTGTAAATCATTATGTTCCTGTAAATGAAACTTTCTAGATGTTCTTCAGATAGTCTATTACTTAATGCTTTTGATGTTGTAAGATAGAAAAGTGCTTTGCCTGAAAAAGAAGTGTGTAATTTAATTTATAAGTCATACAAATTTTGTCATAAGCACTGCTGTGAGGTTAGCAATATTTTATAATACAATGACAATAAAATGATTGATTTTGAGAAGTGAAGTTACTAATAGTTCTTTTTTATTTCTTTTTTAAAATTTTATTGTCAAGGTGATGTACAGAAGGGTTACAGTTACATAAGTAAGGTAGTGATACATTTCTTGTTGAACTTGTTACCCCCTCCTTCATTTTTCTCCCTCCAATGAAAAAGCAATACTCACAAGAAAATATGTTGGAAATTATCTGAACAACTGGGGGAATGGATGGAGGAAGGAAAGAAGGAGAAAAATGATAGTTCTTCTTGTGTTTTTTTAAGCTTCAGAACATGGACATTGCCAGCAGTTTTTGTTCTTATTATTGTCTGTTTTGAAATCCTAAAAGAATTACTAATTGCCAACCCATTGAAATAATCTCAATGCTGAAATTTAAAATTAGGGCTTCATGCCTGTCATTAAAGTACTCTACTTTTATTTTTTTATTTTTTATTTATTTATTTATTTTTTTGTCAGTCGTGGGGCTTGAACTCTGGGCCTGGGCGCTGTCCCTCAGCTCTTCAGCTCAAGGCGAGGCTCTACCACTTGAGCTACAGCGCCACTTCCGGTTTTCTGGTGGTTTATTGGAGATAGGAGTCTCACAGTCTTTCCTGCCCGGGCTGGCTTTGAACCATGATCCTCAGATCTCAGCCTCCTGAGTAGCTAGGATTACAGGCGTGAGCCACCAGCGCCCGGCAGTACTCTACTTTTAAATCACTGATGTTTATCATAATTTAAACAAAATGAATTCTGTTCACTCACTCAACAAATATTTCCTCAATAGTTTTTATGTGATGGGAACCATAAATAACTGAAAGCAATCAGTGATGGGTCTTTGTTTCTCACAGGGAAACTGGGATTGATATGGAGAAATAACCATAAAAAATGAGAAGCACTTAATATTACTCCATATTTCAAAAGCTCTACTCTTTTAGTTAGTTTCGTATATTTAATACATTATAATAATCTATGAGGACAACATTGCATCATATTTTGAATATTATGCTCTATCAAATAAATATGTACAATTATGACATATAAAGTTTTTGGAAGTACTTGAGTTTGAATTCAGGACTTCATGCTTCCTATGCAAGAACTATACCTTTAAGCTGTGCTGGCAAACATTTGTACTTTATCATTATTATTATTATTATTAATTTTGGTAAGGTTTTAACTTATGTCTACACTAGGCTAGGACCATGATAAACCAAGAGTGATGTCCTGTTCTGTAATCATAAGCATGCGGGAGCCTAATTCAGGAGGATCAAGAGTTGCATGTCAGCCTTGGCTGAATTGTGACTTAAAGGCTAATCTTGGATATACATAGCATATATGCTATCTCACAAACACTAAAAGAAATAAAAAGATAAAAGATAAACACTCATAGATGGACATGAGAGAAACCAGCTTCTCTTTTAAATCAGAGAATGTAAAATGCTATCAAAATAAAATGAAAGAGAGGCTACAAAGTTTCTGTAGTTCTGTAGTCTATATTTAATAATATAGGCCTTTTTTTTTGTGGGTCATGGGACTTGAATTCTGGGCCTGGGCACTGTCCCTCAGTTCTTCAGCTCAAGGCTAGGGCTCTACTACTTGAGCCACAGTACTACTTCTGGTTTTCTGGTGGTTAATTGGAGATTAGAATGTCATGGACTTTCCTGCCCAGGTTGGCTTTGAACTGCGATCCTCAGATCTCAGCCTCCTGAGCAGCTAGGATTATAGGCATGAGCCACTGTTGCCCGGCTATTTTCAAATCTTTCCAATAAAGAATTAAAATAATATCATGTCTGAAGTCTCTGTTGTTCTAAAACCCCCCAAAACATTCTGTAATCTAGGATTAAAATGTACTACTACTGTAAGGTAGTAGTAAAAGAAGGTTGTTGTTATTGGCATTAAATATCCTATTTGTCTTTCATGGAGTATATATTTACCACACAGCTGGTTGCTCAGTAATTCCTGTTCAAATTATATTTTATAGTTAAAAATACCACAAAAGTACTCCTGTACAAACAAATCAAGGACTCAATCTCTTGTTCCAATGAAGACTATTTCCTATAGAAAGTCTAAGTTCTCTCTTCTTCTATCTGAGATGAACACACTGTAAAAAGACTGGAGTCTATTATCTAGCTGAGCATTCGGTCAGACTCCTCAATTACTTTATTATAAAAATGTGTCAAAGTCAACTTTAAAAAAATTCCCCATAACATAAATAAGATACTTCATTGTAGAATACAGAGATACAAAAGATAGATTGGTAAAGGGAGTAAAAAGAGAGAAAGCACCTACGATTCCAATTACTCAGAACAATTAGAAATTCCCACCTGTATTTTCTTTTTATTGTGTTGATAATTTTCCCCATAAAACTGATAATATTAAAAATACAAAGTTCAACTTTACCAAACAAAAACAATGCCAAAAATAAAACAAAGAAACCACACACATACATAGTTCTGTAAACAGGCAATGCACATCTCACCAACAACAGGGAAACTGAGGCCTGGTTCTTAAACTGAAGTAGTGAGAATACAACTGACAAGACAGGTAAGATCGGCAGTGCCTAGACTGGGTGAGGTGGCTCATACTTGTAATCTCAGCTACTTGGGAGGCAGAGATGGGAGGATTGGGTGCAAAGCCAGCCCAAGCAAAATGTTAGCCAGACCTCTCCCTCACACCCCATCTCAATAGACAAATTGGGCATGTGTTTCACACCCTCCATCTCAGAAAAAATATATAAATTTGTCTGAAATATCCCTACATAGAGTTTGCCTGTTTACCTCAAAAGCATCAATTCTAATTTTGTTTCAATCATGGAAACCTTGGTTCAATCATCACTATATATATGATGAATGTGTCTATGGCTGGGTGCTGAGGGCTCAAGTCTGTAATTCTAGCTACTCAGGAGGCTGAGATCTGGGGATCATGGTTCAAAATTTTCAGTGGCAAGAAATCCCGTGAGACTCTTATCACCAAATAACTACCAGAAAAAAAACCAGAAATAGAGCTGTGGCTCAAGTGGTAGAGTGCTAGCCTTCAGCAAAAAGACTCAGGGACAGTGCCAAGGCCCTGAGTTCAAACTCCAGTACTAGAGCACACTCCCTGCTCAAATAGTTATATGTTGTGTGTGTGTGTGTGTGTGTGTGTAAAATCAAAGTAGAACTTCTCAGGTTAAAATGTGCCTAGAATGTTCTAGAGCTTTGCCTAATTTCTTCCATTCCTTATCACATTTGCAGGGCCTGTTGGTGGCACAGTTTGAATACCACTATTCTTAAACAATAATCTTAATTTTTTTCAATCATACTTTATTGTCAACAATGACCTGTAAGCATGTACCCCCAAGTGCATTCATTCATTCATATTTTATATATAATCACTATTGTACCTAAATATTTTATATATTTTGTTGTTTATAATACCACACAAAAACCTAAATGAATAGGATATGGATGAAATGGTAAGATTGTAGTTTTATCTATTTCTCTATATTATTGCTAAAAATTTCCTTCATAATACTAAAATAATTGTTGGATATATTTCTCAGTATGTATATTGGAAATGCTTTCAATTAACATACTTTTTTACTGTGGTAAAAAAAAACCTAATATGAAGTTATACTCTTAAATTTTTAAGTGGATATTGGTATTATTATCAATAAATAAATGCTGCACATTAGTTCTCTAGAACATATTCAGCTTACATGACTAGAATTTTGCATCCTTTGAACATAATTCTCCATTGCCCTTTCTGCTAGATATATTTTACTTAGCAATGTGTGCTTTTCAAGTTTTATCTTTGTATAATCTATGGCAAGATTTCATTCTTTCTAGGACTAAGTAACATTCCATTGAATGACTCTATTCTATTTTCTTTATCCTATCATCTTTCTTTTGATGGATATCTAGAATGTGTTGTCTCCTTTTTATTGTAAATGATGTTCTGGAAGTACAAATATCTTTTAAAAATCATGATTTTATAACCTTGAGAAAATTCTCAACAATATGAATGATGAATGATATGAGAGCTCTATATTGAATACTTTGAGGAATGATTACACTGTTTTACATATGTCTGTATCATTTCACATTCCAACAAAAAGTACAAATGAGTTCCAATTACATCATATCATGATCAACATTTGTTTTTTATGTGAAATGATATTTCATTGTAATTTGTTTTGCATTTTTCTTGTGAGGCTGAGCAGTTTTTCACGTATCTGTTGTCCATTTATATGTTGTCTTTATGGGAAAATATTAATTCAAGTTAGCAACCTGTTTGAAACTGGGTTTTCCCATTAGCAAAATTACCTTGATATCAGTTAGCTTAACCCAAAGTAAAACTGGTTTCTAAGTGTCTGACAAGGGCAGTTAGCATGACACTTTGCCTCTGAAATTTGGGCTGGGCTGGAGAAACCTAATACTTAGAAGATCCTGGTAGCCTCCATCCCCTGGTAAGTGTTGACAGATGTAGCCTCTGAAACAGCCCTTGTGCCAGGCAATGATTTGTGGCCTCAGTGTATGGCCACAGCTTTACCCGTGGCTGGCTGTAATGGTGTTGAGTCAAACATCACCTCACTTAAAGTAGCTAGACAGAAAGAAGGAAAGAAAAAACAAGTTACATATAGTAACTGTGATTTCTTTTCTGTTCCATGGCTCTGTATACCTACATGCATTTATGCCAGTACTATAGTGTTTTGATTGGAACTTTGTGTTGTGTTTTCAGATGAAAGTGTGAGGCGTCCAGCTGTGTCCATCTCTCACCTACTTTTGGTTTTTCTGAGTTCAATTTAAGTGCTAGGATTTCTTTCTAATTCTAAGGAAAAATACTTGCATTGGCATTTTGATAGAGATTACACTAGATTAATTGTTTTGTATCTGTAGATTCGTTGTTAAGTGAATCATTTTTTTAAAGTGAATCATTTTAAAGCAGTATCTTTTAACATAAACATGGGATGTGTATACATTTTTTAATGCTTTGATTTCTTTTTTTTAGAATGGGCTTGATAGTTATATATCTTTATCTTTTTTTATTGTGAAAATACTGTACAGAGGGGTTACAATTACACGGGCAAGATAATGAGTACATTTCTTATCAAGCATTGTTGCCTCCTCCTTTATTTCCCCTTCCTATCCCTTCCCATCCTCACCACCCGCCCCCGCACCCCCATTTCCTGCACCCCCCACCCGCCCCCCACCAAAGTTATAAAGTTTGTTTTTCAACATAATGACTTTTACATCTCGTTGTTGCAATGGGTCCAACTGTACCCCTATTTAAATGCTTTGATTTCTTTAACAATGCTTTTGTAATTTGGGGTAAGCAATTATTTTCTGGGGTAAATGTATCTATGAATATCATATATTTTAATGCTATTATAAATGGTATTCTTTACTTAATTCATATTTAAGATTGCATCTTGCTCATATATAGCCAATCATTGATTGTGTTGATTATACAATCTATCTTTTGCCAAATTCATTTATTTATGTAAATAGAATTTTCCATGTAAGCTTCAGGTTTTCTCACAATTGTTTAAATATTTCCACTGACATTTGCCCTCTATGTTAATTTATACATTCATAATTTGTGTTAGAAATAAACTATAAACCCCATTTTTTGAAAAAGGTACAAAATTATCATAAAAAGAAAGGAAAAAATACAACATAAATAAATAAGTAGCTCTGTAACTATGTAAAAGAAAGAAGTTTAGAAATAAAACAGGTATTCAAAACAGACATGTAATTCCCATGTCCTATGTTGAATTACAGCTGCAAGAAATATATTTTTAAAGTGTTTATTAAAGATAAAGAAAGCACAGAGCTTCAAGAAAGTAAATGCATTAGGGACTAGAAGAGAGACAAATCAGAATGCTGTTTAGTTGTTTGGGGTCTTTGCTCCAAGCATGAAACTTCTTTTTTTCCTAGAAATTCAAAATAAATAAATACTGAGTAGTTTGAAATACAAAACCTTAGCTAGAAGGGAAGTGAACCTCAACCCTAAAGTCAACCTAAAAACTCTTTGAATGTCTTCCCTGTTCACAATGATTATAACATAATGAAACAGTGGGAATATTGTGGGTTGCCTCTGACATCTATAATAATTATAATACTCAAAACATCATAACCTACTTTTACGAATTATTACAATTAACAAGTAATTATTCTAAGCCCCTTGATCAAAAATTGTTTCATATAACTCATTCTTTTTTTTTAATATATTAAGTGAAGTAAGCCAGGCCCAAAGAAACATAGGTCCTATGGTTTCCCTTATTTGCAATAACTAGTATATGTCTGGGACAAGCAGAAAAGGTCAAAAGCTATGTACATATATGACCAGAAAAGATGATGTTAAGCAAAATGAACCCCAAGGTAGGAACACAAGTGGTTTTTTTATTTCTTGCTATTGTTTCTAATGTATTTATAAGGTACCATGTGATTTTTTTGGGGGGGGGCCTGGCTTACTTCACATAATTTTTTTTTATTGTGAAAATACAGTACAGAGGAGTTACAATTACATGGGTAAGGTAATGAGTACATTTCTTTTTTTTATTTTTTTATTTTATTTGTGAAGATACTGTACAGAGGGGTTACAATTACATGGGCAGGATAATGCATACATTTCTTACCAAGCATTGCAGCCTCCTCCTTTTGTTTACCCTTCACATCCCT
>NW_012267264.1:11266851-11286548 GCF_000151885.1 Dipodomys ordii
CCTGCCCATGTAATTGTAACCCCTCTGTGCAGTGTGTTCACAAAAAAATAAAAATTAAAAAAAATCTACTGATTACCTTGCTCATGTAACAGTAACCCCTATGTACACTATTTTCACAATAAAAAAACTTATTATAAAAAAACTCATTTATTTAGTAAATCAACGTTTCAGAGTGAGAAAAAAGATTACCTTTGTCTCCTGCAAAGATATTTAGAGGCTCAATGTATTAGAGTATATAATTTCAAAATAATCAAGCTGTTGTAGATAAAATGGATTTCAATGAAGCCGGTGTTACTGGAGCTTAATACAAAAATAAGTAAGAATTTCTATCTAGGTTGAGTCAAGCAGAAATCAATATTGGGAAAGATTGTTAGAGAAATATATGCCAGTGACTCTGTTCTCTGTATAAAATCAAGAAATCATCAAAACAACAAAGAGAATGAGTCAGAAAAACACTACAAAAGTCATAAAGATGTGTCTCCTATAAAAATTTTGAAAGACAGATAACTAAAAGGCAAACTTTCAAGTGCTGAAATTTAAATGGCAGCCATGAACACCTCTAAATTACATTTACAGAGAACCTGGAAATGCTAGTTTTCTAATCTCCTGAAACAAGAATTTCAAGAGAAAGTTGTTGTTATGGAAGCATATTCAATGAAGAGGAGAACATGCAAATATTCAGAGGAACATAAATGAGCCCACTCTTTATACCTAAAAGTGACCAAAGTCTAGAGACATATAAGAAGGGGTGAAGATTTTAAATTTTCACATAAATCATTCCTTCTTTGAGGGAGTTTCTGAAGTTAAACAATGGCTACATCTAGTATGAGCATGGAGGAAACATCAAAAATCACATAAAAGCCTCCAGTCACCCATTATGTTCCTATGATGGCCAACTACAAAAGGAAAATCTACAATAAGCATATTAATAATAATATTTTCTTAAAATTCAAAATACAGTGGTCTAGGACTTTGAGTAATTGATAAGAATGATTTTTAAATGAGCTCCAAAGTCAAAGATTAAAAAAAAATTATGGTATAAAGTTTTTCTTTTCATTGTTTTGTTCTCCAATCAAGGTATTTTGTTTTCTTCTAAGTAAGGCTGCTAATGAATTCAGTACTGTTATAAACAAAATCAAATACAATTATTATTTTTATGTCAAGAAAGTCATTTATCCTGTATTACTGATTTTCCATCCATTCAATCACTACCCTTTGGAACTCTGATGAGCTTGTTCAGTTTTATTCATCTTAGTTTCATAAAACTCCTTAAAATTAGCCATAAAACTTCTTTCCTCGTACAGATCACATTCCTAAATTGTTAGAAATACTCCTTTTCAAGTGAAAAGTAAAACAAAGATGCCCACCACAATTGCTTTGGTGAACACACGTAAATTCCAAGGGGGAAAAAGAAAACCAAAAAACAACTAGAAGGAACAGATACAGGCAAGCTAAAACTCTGCCATGGTATTAAAGTAACACAGAAAATCAATCTTTGTTAAGGAAAAAATACAGTGAGAGTAAATCTTTAGAAATCAGTCTGTGGTTTTCACACACACACACAAAATGTAAAATTTATTACAATAACCAAAATGTACACATAGGGAGAAACAATGTTTATCAACAGACTCAATATCACTAAAAATTCCTTCTTTTACTGCCTTATGGAGTCAATGCTATTCATATGAAAATCCCTAAGATTTTTGTATAAACTGATAGCCTTACTGGAAAATTCATACATAGCAATGGCCAGGAAATAGCCAAAACCTTTGTAAGAAACCTAAGTTTCATACAATCTACACTACATAGGATAGTGATGTTCAGAAGAAGACTGATTCACCAATACAGCAAAATAAAGTACAGACATAAAACCATATGTAAATGAAAAATGACTTTACTAGAGAAGGTCCAAACTAGCCCAAACAGAACATACCACACTGGTTAGGCATACAGGAAAACACACACACACACACATACACACACACACACACACACACACACACCCTGCACTCAGTGAAATAAAGACTAACATGAAAAAGTTGAAGTTTGGATGTTACCGGGAAATAAAGGAAAATCATTTCAGGATTCCAAAATGGGAAATGTTTCCAAAGATGGGAAAAAAATTACAAGTTTGAAGAATAAAACAAAAGTTAATTGAGTGAGTTAAGTTTAGGTATTTAACCTTCTTCTGGAGCTATATGTGTACCTACCTAAAAAGAAGGGAACCTGAATTCAAACCTCAATGCTAAGAAAAAGAGAAAGAGGAGAAGGAGGAAGTAAAGGGGAGAAAAAGGAAGAAAAAGAGAGACAAGGAGAGAGGAAGGAAGCAGAGAGAAGTAGGGAGGGGAAAGAAGAAGAGGGAAGGAGGGAAAAGTAGGAGAGATAAGACAAAGAATCAAAAGTCACTTGAATTTAAAAGTTCCACAATAATACACAAATTATGCCTTAATTAGAGGAAAGGAAGTAATGGTAAAGCAAGAAGCAAAGAAAATGCATATACCTGGGGAGACATGAGATCCAAATGGTACATACATTAGACAGAAGACACTACAAAATAAGGAGAAAAATGCAACAGAGGAGGTAATAAAAAATTGAAGTTTGTCAGGTAGTTTCAATTAGAAATAATCCTTACATTCTTTTGTTTGGTTCTTTTGGACCTAAGAATGCTAAACCCAAAGATTTCTTAGAAAAATACCAAGATTACTTTCCCCCCCTCAGCTATGAGTTTTTAGAACATGGTGAAGTGCAAAATATATTCTGGCAATACCCATCCCAATCACACTGATCTTATGGAAATTGTGTCATGAAATAGAAATCCACAAAGAAAACTTTTTTTTAATCCAATATGAAGGATTTTATAATTGGGAACTGAATTCTGACTCAAATGTTTATTATTAAGGTCACAACAAAGAAGGAAAGAAAAGCAGATGAGTACAGGTAAAATCAGAGTTATTAAATATAATCATTTAAAAATCACAAGATTAAACCAGAATTATCAGAGATTGATGACAATATTCAAAATATTAGTTACTGGGCTGGGAAGATGGCTCAGTAGTAGAGCGCGTGCCTTGCATGCCTGAGGCCCTGGGTTCGATTCCTCAGCACCACATAAGCAATAAGAAAAAAGCCGGAAGTGGCGCTGTGGCTCAAGTGGTAGAGCGCTAGCCTTGAGCTGAAGAACTAAGGAAAACCCCCAAGCCCAGAGTTCAGGCCCCACAACTGGACCAAACAAAACCCAAAATATTAGTTACTAAACATTCTACAAGGTATACAGAAATCACTGAAAGTACCAGTTTATTATGACCATCCTAAAACTAATACATCGGCATACTCCCACTACCATTTAATCAACAATTTTATTTAGAACTTAGATCAATGTTAAGATCATATTCTTAAAGTCACAAAGTGTGAATTAATGTTTCTTCAGATAATACTTCGAGAAAGAGAATGACACAACAGGCACTAGTAGTTCATGTCTGTAATCCTTCCGAAGCAGGAAGCTAAGATCTGACAATCAAGGTTTAAAGCTAGCTGAGAGTCTCATCTTAAGCAAAAAGCCAAAGTGGGGGTTGGTTCAAATGACAGAGTGTCAACCTTGAATGAAAACAACAAGTCCCACTCCTGGCACTAAAAACACTCATAATTATAAAAACAAAATTCTCACCATGGCAGATATATCTATAATATTAAGTTCCTGTGCTTAGAAAATAAAACTAAATAAACATATGGATCATATATGTATCACATATGTATCAAACAATAACAAAGGGGTAACATATTGAAGAGGGTAAACATGTTATAAAGTTCATTAAAGTAACTTTAAATTGTAATGAAGATATGTTACAAACACAATCTTGATAATACAACTAAATAAATAGGATTGGAAACCTTGATTCGCAAAATAAAGTCACCCAAAGTCCAAATTATAAATGGAAAACATTTTCTAGTAAAGTAGGTGGTTAAAGTGTTTATAATAGTTGAAACAAACACAGTGATTACTCTGAATAAGGAAACCTCTAAAGCAAAGAAGAGAATATATTTTGACAGGACCAGTGAAGTGTATTAAAATGTTAGCACTCTTATAAAAGGGATAGATCCCTTTTATTATACGCTTTTAAAGTCATAGCTCTTTAGCCAATTGTACTAGATAATAAAGAAATGAAATCAACCCTCTGTTCTACTTACTATTAGGAACTTAATTTTATCATTAAAATGAATCTGTATTTTACATGATGATCTGGTCAGAAATAATATATTGTATTTTATTTGGGTAAATTTATAAAATTAAATTTTTGACTGGCTTAAACACTACTTACAAAAATTAGTATCTTAATCCATTTCAACGAGTAGCTTTGGCACTAGGCATATGAAGAGAAGAGGGAGAGAATGCCGTTGAGAATCAATGTTTATCCTACAAAATTAAGAGTGAAGGCCGGAGTAGGTATGGGAGGGATGTGTGCGAATGTTGAAACGAGTGACATTGATCAAGAGAGATCATATTTATAAACTACTTCTTTATACAAGGACTTACAGATTTTTTTAAGCATCTGAAAAAAAATGAAATGGCTTTGATTGCTGGTTCAGTCTCAACGTTGAATACCAGGTTAGTGTCTCAATTTATGTATTATTTGTCTAGATGTAACATGAAAGAAGAGATGGTCAGTGAGTTAATAGTTCAGGGCCATAACTGGTACCAAACATATATGAAGTGTGATTTGATAAAATAATACTTAATTGCATAAACATGTATGATGTTACTATAGAAATGTGGTTCATTGTGTGAATAATGCTCCCCTTCATCACTGACACTGCCAAATATATGCAATAGAAATGGCACAGAACAGCCAGTCTCCGGAGGCTCACGCCTGTAATCCTAGCCACAGGAGGCTGAGATCTGAGGATCATGGTTCAAAGTCCATGAGACTCTTATCTCCAATTAATCACCATAAAATCAGAAGTGGCACTGTGGATCAAGTGGTAGAGAGCTAACCTTGAGGTAAGAGCTGAGGGACAGCACCCAAACCCAGAGTTCAAGACCCATGACTGACCTTATTCAAACAATAACTGAAGCAAATAGGCTCAAAATACTGCTCAAGTGGTAAAATGCCTACCTATCATGTGTGAAGCCCTGAGTTTAAATCTCAGTACTGCCAAGCCCACCCCACCCACTGAAATGTAAGATGATAGTTAGCACTCTCATAGTTCACACTAGGAGTGTGTATGCATGTTGTTTTCCAAGTTTAAGTTCCTATCAGCCAAATTTCATGAACTCGTGTGTGTGTGTGTGTGTGTGTGTGTGTGTGTGTGTGTGTGTGTGTGTGTGTGTGTGTGAGACATAGTACCTGATGTTTTAACTAATTTTCTCTTACTTGGTAGGCAGACAATTTACCCTTTAAGCTACACCCATCACCTTGTTTTTATTATTATTTTAATGTAAAGATGTTGTACAGAGTGATTACAGTTACATGAGTAAGGTAATAAGTACATTTCTTTTGTTGAGCATTGTTACCCTTCCTTTGTGTTTCTCCTACTATCCCTTGCCTCCCTACCACCTTCACTCCCCCTCCCCCAAGGCGTAAAGATTATTTCCAACACAGCGTCTTGTGAGACTCATCGTTACAATGGGTCATCCTGTGTCCTTATTTCAGCATTTTGTTATTTCCCTTCACCTCCTCAAATTAGATAAATGTATATACAGGATGTAGGGAATAAAAATCAAATACAGTGACAACAGGGGATATACCATAGGGGGAAGAACATAAAAGAAAATCACATAGTACATTAAAAACAACTACAACAAAGAAAAAAACCTCTTGTATCCCTATCTTGGGGTTCATTTCACTTAGCATCATCTTATATGGTCATATGTACATAGTTTTTGAGCTTTTCTGCTCATCAGATAAGATTACTCTAGATGTATACTAATTATTGCATTATAAGAGAAAAGAGGGACCTACATTTTTTTGGGTCTTGCTTACTTCACTTAATATGATTTTTTTCCAAGTCTTTCCATTTCCTAACAAATGGAGTGATGTTATTCTTTCTGATGGAGGCACAGAATTCCATTGTATGTATGTGTATATATATATATGTGTGTGTGTGTGTGTGTGTGTGTATATATATATATATATATATATATATATATACACACACACATATATATCACGTTTTCTTGATCCATTCATCTACTGAAGAGTATCTGGGTTGGTTCCATACTTAGCTATGGTGAATAATGCTGTGATAAACATAGTTGTGCTGGTAGCTTTAGTATGGCCTTGTTTATGATCATTTGGGTAAATGCCCAGAAGTGGGATTGCTGGGTCATAAGGGAGCTGCATACTGCTTTCCAGAGTGGTTGAACAAGTTTACACTCCCACCAACAGTGCAGGAACTTAGTTATGTTATTTTTTTAGAAAGTGTCTTCTGCTTTTTGCCTGCAGCTTAACTCTGACCAAGATTATAGACACAGAGCTGGATTATAATCATGCACCATTATGTCCAAAAGTTGGAGAAATTGGATCTCATTAATTTTTTGCTCCAAATACCCTCAGATGGTGATCTTCCAATATTCTTCATATAAGCTGCTTGATTTTATATATATGCAACAGCAGGTCTGGCTGTGTACTAGTGCTTTCAGAATTACTGGAGATATAGTACCCCATGTCCTACTACTGAAAACATGCCCAATAAATTTAGGTGTCATATGGGCATTAAATATAATCTTAAAATCATATTAACTGAAATAAAATTCACAATCCTGGCCATTTGGGTTTAAACTGGGTCTTTCCTAGAAGAGGGACCTAGAATCAGTACAAGCGATTTTTTTTTAGATTTTTTTACCTGGGAAATACATTATTCTCTATATAAATTATATTCTATAATCGCATAGAGAAGCCTTCACCATTTGTTTATTAGTGGCCTTAATTGATCAAGAATGGGTTTTGCCAGTGTTCTTCATTTGTTACCAGGAACCCCATTTAGTCCTTCCAGCGACCTATGTTTAAAGCATTAGAGACTTAAATGTGTTATTAGGAAGTTTTCATATCCTGTGTTTTATACACATTGATTTTAAATCACAACCACCTGATACATTGTTATTCTCACCCTCATTATTCCAATTTTTAAACCGAGGCTAAGAAACTTACCAGAGATACAAAATATAATATATAATAAATACTGATTTTAAATTCAAGTGCCTGAATTTAAGTTCAACTCCATATTGATAAGAATCCAAAGACCACAATAAGACACTTTATTTTCATACTGTGCCCATCTTTTCTACCCATCACATCCCAGAAAAAAAAATCACACCTCTTCATATTTCTGGATGGTACTATCTAGGCATCAAAGTTGCCTACTGTCTTTTATAATAGTACAAATTCATTTAATATCTGTCCACATTCTCCCTCTCCCTAATATTTCCAATATAATTTATAATTTTGTAGTACTATCAAAGCATTTTTCTTGTATATGTCATACCTCTCTCAACTCTAGTGCTATGAACAATTTGGAGGGTCAAGAACTATGTCCTATTCATATTCCTTATCATCAGGATGGGCCATGATGGTCAGTTAAATAACGAAGTAGTTTTGATGAGAGGACTGGCACTAAGCTAATAATCTTATACTGCATTCGAAAAACACAAACACCACTTGATATTTCTCTCAAAAGTGACTCAGTGCTTTATTTGTTTTTCCACTTTTACATCGTAACTCTATTCCTGGTGATAATACTCAAGTTTAAAATCCTGACCACCTTTCCGTAGTTAAAGGTTTTCCTATCCAAAAGAGAGAAAGTCCTGACAACTCAAATATTATAAACTTGCCTCCACTCTGAAGATATATTTTTCAAATACATACAATGTGGCTTCTACTGTAGTGATTAAAAGAATTCTAGGGAAAAGAATTATGTGCTCATCCTTCACTTTCCAATTATTGCACAAAACCCTGCGTCAGTCCCACATCTATTTGCTGTTAACTTTTGACTCAACTTGAATTTTTTGAGTGGTAACTTTTAAGCTGTGTAATATTATAATAACATGAAATAACTTTGCTGCCTCCTTTTTGCACTGGCAAATGCTCTAAAAGAATTACCATACATTATAATTACGTTTATAAATCTCTAAACAGGAGGAAGTTGCTCAGTGTAATGATTGGCACTGTCCAACATATTCAATGGAAATAGCACACCGATATGTTGCAATTTTGCAATGAAAAAAAAAACAAAGATTACTCTTCTAAACTTAATGTATTCAGCGCATGACACTATTTGGATATTTTGCTAAAATTAGGTTTTATATTTTTTATTCCAACTCCTTTCCTATATAGATCTCATTTCTATGCATGAAAGCACAGAAGAAAACAAGTCCCTGGGACAGGCAAAAGTACTCATTTAAGAACTCTCTGGGGTACAGCATTGTAGACATCAGAACTGGAGTATTTTGCTCCTAATTAGCAGAAAATTTAACCAGTAGACTTCCTTATTCTTATTCATGGTAGGATCATACCTATGGTGGAAATAACTACATCGTGTTTTCTTGACTCAATGTCATAAGACATCTGGTGTATCAACCTATTTTTAATACTGATTCCATATCCCCAAGCAACTTTGTGGTGATTATTTTTATTTAGCTTGAAGTCCTGTTCTGCAAAAGAGAAAGGGCCTCATGAACATAATACTACTTTTATGTAATTTAATAAACCAAATTTACAATACACATACAGCTCACAAACTGTATATTCTAAACTGTTGATCCCTAGGAAAATATATTCTCATAGTAATTCAATAAACTAATCTATTTAGTTATAAACACTAATTTCAAGAGACTAGTTAACATTCATCTATTCTCAGAGAAATAAATCCATTTTATAGGTGAAGGCTCAGATTTCAGACCCTAACAGCAAAATGTATATTCTTCATGGAGTATTAGGAATGGCTTTCAATCTCCCACCTCTGCTGAAAATAAGTGGACATTTTCATTTCTACAAACAATTTATTTTTCCTTTCTTTATTGCTAATTCTAAGCTATTGCCAGGAAGACAATTATCTCCAACAAAGAGTTAGCTTATAATTCATTTGTCCTATTTAGTGACAAATAACATCCAAACTATTTTATTAAGTAACCAGATAGGTACTAAATATCAATGTTTTATCAATCAGAATACGTATACTATCTATCTAATTATATACTCATATATATGATTAGTATATGATGTCTTCTTAAATAATTGTTGTACAGAGGAGATACCATTTTGTGAGTCAGGTAATTAGTATATATTTTTAACTATGTCACCCCTTAATATATTTTATCGATAATAACTATGACTTTTATATTGGTATGGTAGTTTACTTAGGATATCTGGATAAAACCAGACTTTAGTAATGTGTTCAACTTAATTTATGAGATTTTCATTTGTTTGATATTTTTAAGATGGCAAACAGTTAAAAAGGGTATATGGAAAACTCAATATTTTATCTCAAAATAAAAATGCACAAAATTTAATATTAATTCAGCCCCCAGAAATTAGAAATGCACCCTTCCATTAAAACATTTTCTTTGTGACTTTATTGGAACTTGAACTCAGGACTTTGTGCTCTCACGTGGTAGCTTTCTCATTCAAAGATGGTGCTTTACCATCTGAGCCACACCTCCACTTCCAGCTTTGCGGTGATTAATTGGAAATATAAGTGTTCTGAACTTCTCTGCCTGTGCTGGCTTTACTATGATCTTCAGATCTCAGACTCCTAAGAAGGTGGGATTATAAGTGGGAGCAACTAGCATCAGGATACCTAAGATATTATAGTTTGTCAGCTACAAAAACATAATACAAATTACAATTCACAATTAGAGACCAAAATTGCAGTGAATATACATACAGTATAAATAATCCATAAAAATAGAAACAGGAAAATACTTTTCTTATTTTTTTTACATTTAAACTTACCTTGCCCAAACTTTGTCTTTTATCAGATGAGTACAGTATTTATGTACTCTGACTACCACACAAAAGATTTGAAGTCATGGTTGGTGTATATAACTGTAAAAATGGAACTTAGAGATACCAAACAAAATCACAAGTACAACTGGTAAGATCTAATTAGAAGATCTTATCAGGACCCTTTATTTCTTTCCCTTGTATTCACAAGAGGGGAATGTTGAACAAAAAAAAGCTATTGGTTTCATTCTATCCTCTACTGACCCCTTAGCATGTGACTGGGAAGTTTAAGAGAATATGCTAGATGTGTGACTTAATTGCTTTTGTTTCAGTTAGATCTGCCTAGAGAAAGATACATGCAAGCTTCTTTTTATTCATCCTTCTATGGTAGATGTCTGTGGATGTCCAGCTGGGTAGAGAGAATGGCTGGGTAGAGAGAATGCCTAATTTAGAGATGAAACCTATTTTATCTGCACATGTAAGTTGTCCTCCAAGTCAGCCTCTACCATCATAAAACTATTACTTTGATCTCCATCTGCTTGGCACCTGTGTCAGTCTCTTAGAAGTTTCTGAACATTAGAGGAAACTTGTTTGATTTTCTGAGTGGTTGGATGAAAGAGGGCAGAGATCTGTGGAGACTTTGTACTGTTAAGATTGTCTATTCACATTCATTCACTCATTCTGTAAATATTTATACCTAGTCCTAGAACCTACTATGTGTCCAGTTCTAGTCTAGATATGAAGTTATGTGTGAGAAGATAAACAAACCTAATGTCTTAGGAAAAGAACTGTAGTTACATATCACAAAGGTCTGCTAGTAGGGAGACAAGAAGACCAACAAAGGTGTTTTCTTTCCATAAATTTAAGAGTACAAAATATAGTCTTAGACTGTATTGGTTATAATAAAATAAATTATCAATATGACAAACTGTAGACTTTCAACCATTTTGATCTACAAAAACAGTGGTTTTATGCAAAACTAGACTAATATAAATGAGCAAATTCCATCTTCCTGGAACCATACAAACAACTGCAGACACCTTGAAAAATCTGCAATAAATTTAATTTAATGAATATTTACAAATAGAAATTTTTATTTAAAAATTGATGTTGGAAAAGTTATTTTTCAGAATGATTGGATAAAGTAACAAGAAATACTAAGTTTGGTTAGGATACAATGAAATATTAAGAATTCATTGTAATAATAATACTCATTCTAAAAAGTTATTCTGAGGCTTGATGTATTTTAAAATATTAACTCTGATCTGGGAGCCAGTGTCTCATGTTTGTAAGCTTAGTTAATTTAGATGCTGAGATCTGAGGATGGCAGTTTGAAGCCATGGGGAGGGGGAACAGGAAAGTCCATATGACAACTATCTTGAATTAACAAGCAAAAGGCCAGAAGGAGAGCTATGGTTCAATTGGTAGACTTAGCTTTGAGTGAAATAGCTAAGAGACTGTGGCCACATATTGATTTCAAGCCCCAAGTACAAACTCTTTCTCTCATTCTCTCTCTCTCTCTTTCTCTCTCTCTCCCCCCTCTCTCTTTCTCTTTCACACACACACACACACACACACACACACACATACACACTATATATATATAATAGTAACTGAAAAATTATTATTGAATGTGCAATCCATGGTTGATTATTTTTATATTTTCTAAATGTTAAAATACAAAATGTTTTAAAACATCTACAAATGGGATTTCTTTACATAAATTCTAACAAGGTATTAAACAACAACAAAAAAACAACAGAAAATATAATCCTATTTCTGAAAGATTATAAATACAAGGAAATCATTATGGAAAAGATAACACTTCCCCAACTGGTCTGAGAGTTCTTCTGTTCCTTAGGAAATTAAATTTGAGAACAAATGGCATATTCAGTCTTGGATGATGCAAAGTAAGGCAGTGAGGGTAAACAGAGGAAAAACATGGTTATATCATCAGGAACAAGAAGACAAGGCTTTCCTGACTAGTGGCCCAGAAGAAACAGTTGGCCTGCAGAACTTCATGGACCTCCATTCCAGCCTATGGTAACACCAGGGCCATATCTTGATTGTCACTGCACAGGAAGAATGGAACACTAGTTTATTACAAGTCTGTGAGCTTTAGTCAGTAGTCACAGTAAGGACAATCTAAGATGATATCCTAAAATGCAGTCCTAATCTCAGTCACCGATAAGATTAGGTTTGTCAAATCAACAATCCTAAGAAATCTAAATTTAAAAGTCAAACAATTTCTACTTTGGGTGTTTGTTAAGTCATTATTTGACTTCCTATATGTGTCAAACTTTGTGCCACATGATGTTAAGCATGTGAACTCTTACAACACTCATTTTCATACAAGGTACCCTCTATAACTTTAAACTAGCTAGTCCCTTTGCACCTCTATAAAATAGACATAAGTACACCAATACTATGAAGAATAATGAATAACTAGAAGAATCTGATACAGAGAAAATACACAAGCTATAAACTGGGGTCATTATGCTTGGATCTGGTGGCTTACACCTGTAATCCTAACTTCTCAGGAGGCTGAGATCTAAAGATCATAGTTGAAAGGAAGCCAGCCAGAAAAGTCCATGAGATTCTTACCTCCAATTAATCATCAGAAAATCAGAAGTGGGGCTGTGGCTCAAAGTAGTAGAGCACTAGCCTTGAGCAAAAATGCTCAGGGACAAGGCTCAGGTCCTGAATTGAAGCCCAATGAATAATAAAAGCAAAGAAACAAACAAAAAACATTTGGTTGATTATGAAAAAAAGATTAAAAATTTGTTAGTCATAATTTCAGAAAAAAATATTTGAAATGATCATGTCCAATAAAAATTAGTGACATTATCCATCTTCCAGCTTCCCCCACCATCTTTTCCAAAATATCATTTAAGATAATCTACACGCATATTTCCAGCTATAATTTTTGCTTTACTTAGGTAAGGATGTATTTACTAAATCTGTGCAGCAAGGAGCTCTGGTTTGATTTAAATATCTGCATCTGTTTATCAAGATTTAAAAGAGTTTCCAGATTTATACGAAACTGATTCATATTCGTTTTCTGAGATTGATTAATTTTTCAAGATATATACTACATTGTGTAATTTCTTTCCTGTCACTTTTAATCATTGCTTGCAAGTGAAGCTTGAATCAAAATAAATATGGCTCAGATTGTATTTGGGTCACATTTAAGAGTCATCTGAGGGTAAACTCAGACAAATAGTTAGATTTTCAAATGGTAAGGCTGAGTTTTTATGAACTTTAATATACTTTTTAATGCTTTCTGGAAAATATTTCAGGATGGAAGATAAAACTCAATCCATAGGAAGGAATTAATTAGGAAGGAATTAAGTATTTACAAGTAAAATAGATCAAACAGGAATGTGGGCCACATCAACAAGCTACATTAGAATATTATTCAAGTAATCAAAATGTGCATCTCTTGATCTTCTTAAGATATTTGCAGATAAAACTTTATATCTATGGGGTTGGGAAGGTGGCTCAGTGGTAGAGCGCTTGCCTTGCATGCTTGAGGCCCTGGGTTCGATTCCTCAGCATCACATAAGCAAAAAGAAAAAAGCCAGAAGTGGTGCTGTGGCTCAAGTTATAGAGCTCTAGCCTTGAGCTGAAGAGCTGAGGGACAGCGCCCAGGCCCAGAGTTCAGGCCCCACGACCGGAACCCCTCCCCCAAAAAAACCCTTTATATTTATGAATTTTTTTCTCTAAAAACTACATACAGTCTTTGCTTTAAAGCACAGTAAAGAGAAGAGTCAAATGAAGAGCCAATGATTAGGGTGTGACTCTCAGCTGCACCAAACATAGAGACATACCCAACTAGGATGTGCATGTGACTTTCAGAAACACTCCTAGTATGAGGTAATTTCTAAACAAGCCTAAGTAAATAAGATCAGCAGTAAGCAGTTTGGAAATAAGTGCAGCGTTGATTAAGAAAACAATGGGGTAATAAATACCACTAACAAAGAAATCTGCAATTCCTGTTTGCCTTTTCAGGAAAAACAAAATATTTAACCAGCTCTGTAATACTGGTATGCTGACCATAAAGTTCATAAATCAAAGCCAGCAATCATTTATTCAAAGTTACAAGACACTGTACTTAGAGGAAGTAAATAAGACCTCACTTTCTTACATATATTATGTCCAGAGCAGACGCCAAAGCTGGCACCAAGAAAGTCCATTTACTTCCACAGCTTTTTCCACCACACATTTTTTCCAGTCTCCAGGCAATATTCACTTACAGGATGTTGTTGTTGTTGTTGTTTTTCTCAGAAAAGTACTTTCCCCGCCCTTGTTTTTCCATCTTATTTTATTCCTATTTTAAATTTATGCCATCTTGTTGTATTTTCTGTATCCTAAATTGCTTTAAATCCATTATAGAAAGAGACAGAGTATAAACAACTAGAGAAAAAGAAGAAAAAACATTTAGAGGAAAGTCAAGATGTCCCAGGAAAGATTTGCAGGTTAGATTTTATATGTCAAAATCTTTTTTTTTCAGCCTGCATGTTAATCTTAGAATAGAAATGCTCAGATTATAATGCTACTACCTCAATGGACAGGAAACTTAAGGCAGGCTTCTGATTTTCCCAAAGGTTCAGCTTGCTTATCTATGAAGGAAAAACAGCTCCCAGGTCCCAGGATTGTGTTCTTACATATTTAGATGGCAATAATATCAAAATAAATAATATCAAAATAAAATGTTCTCAGAAGATATGCCGTTATCCAAAATAGGAGGTATATCTTAAGTGGTAGATCATTTACCAAGCAAGCAGGAGGGTCTGGATTTCAATTCCCACTAGATTCCCCAAATGAACAAATGAGTAAATAAATTGATAAATGAATGAATGAATGAATGAATTAGACTGATGAAAAGAAGCAAAATTAAAATATGAAACTGAAAGTATTTTGAAAAATTATTAATATTTTTACCAGCAATGTACAAGTCTGACCATGGAAAAACAGTAAGAAAGATAATTTCAGAATCAAATTATTTTAGAGACCTGCCCTGCCAGCCGCGTGGAGTGCCAACCTTGCCTGGTCCCAGCAGGTCTACTGAATAAACCCCTTACCTGAATACCACGTGCGTGGTGCAATTCTTACTCGGCCACCTCTTTTTAAAAACCTAACACAAACAGTGCCGTGACCCGGATAAAGGGCAAAAAACCAGAAAAACGGAATACAACTACATGGGCATGATAATGAGCACATTTCTTATCAACCATTGGCGCCGACGAATACCCACACCCCTCACAGCCTGTCAAAAACCCGCCCACCAGCCCCCCAAAAACTGAACCAACCCCACACACACCAAATGCACCCACCTCAAAACAAATACAAAGACCCCCCAAAAAAAGAAAACAACCGAAAGAAAGCAACGAACAAACAAACATAGGGCACACAGCATCCAAATGGCAAACAACGAAGAAATCACCGACTAAAACAGAAAAGCTCAGACAACCCAACGTTACCGAAATCAACCACAAGACAACAACATAAAGGGTGGGGGCAACAGTTCAGGCAATTGTTTCTAACATATTTATAAGATGATTTCTTTGTTGCTTTGTATGTCCCTCCCCCACGATATAACCCCTGCTTTCACGGTATTTGATGTTGTTATAATTTGTGGAGGGGAAGGGAAAAAACAAATCGTTTAAATAGGGATACAGGTGGGCCCATAGCAACAATGAGATGTACAAGTCATTATGTTGAAAACATTCACATTGTCTTTTAGGTAGGATAATAACCTTGAAGACTTTCAAAATGAAACAAAATATACATTTTTAAGAAGAAAATAGTTTTTTGCTTTCTCTCAATGTATACTCAGGACCCTCAGAAAATGTGCATGAAATCATAGGATAGATACTATCCTGCTACATTAGTTTTAAAAGATTGCCAAGAAATATGTTTATTTCTAAATAGCATAGAGAAACCAGACACTGGTAAGCCTAGCTACTCAGAAGGCTGAGATCTAAGAACTGCAGTTAAAATCGGATCTTTAGCAGGATAGGTGATGAGATTTTTATCTACAATTAACCCACAAAAAGTCAGAAGTGGTAGAATGCCATCCTTGGGTAAAAATAAATAAATAAATTAATTAATTAATAATACAGAAAGCTAAGAGACTGAATCCTAACCCTGAGTTCAAGTGGCAAGATTGCCACAAGGAAATAATATAATATAGCATAAAATAATATAGCATAGAGAATTATTAAATTGAATTCAAGAATTCATTGATTTGTTTAAAAAGTAAGTTTTCAATAATAATTTTCACTTGAAATAGGGTCTTTCAGGCACTCTCCCTAAGTTGGTTTATTAAAATAATCAATCAAAAATTCAGCAGGATTTTGTCCTTGGTAAGATAGGCACAGTATATTGAAATTGTATACGTAAGTTAAAAACAGGACAGCTAAAATAAATTTTAATAAGAACTATCCTGAGTGTGGGCTACGCAGGAGGTGAATATCTGAAGATTCTAAGCCAGCCTTGGCAGGAAAGTCTTTGAGACTCTTATCTACAAATAAACCACCAAAAAGCCCTAAGTAGAGCTGTGGCTTATAGTGATAAATTGCTAGTTTGGATCAAAAAAGCTCAAAAACAGCACCCAGACCCTGAGTTCAGGCCCAAGAAAAGCCTCCCCCCTCATGCTAAAAAAAAATTACAAATCTTAACAGTGTATAATGTTAAAACTCACACAATTAAAATGACACTAAATTGAAGAGACATGCAAATATCAATGAACTAAATTTCAGAATAACACAGTCCATGGAACTCTTATATCCAATTAACCACAAAAAGGAGAAAAGTGGAACTGTGGCTCAAGGGGTAGAGCACTAAACCTTGAGCAAAAGACTTCAGGGACAGTACCCAGGCCATGAGTTCAAGGCCTAGAACTGGAACACACACACACACACAGAACTGGAACACACACACACACACACACACACACACACACACACACACGAGTTCAAATAAGCCTTGAATCCTTGAATAAGTATACCTCATCGATTTTCTTCTAGTGCCAAAATATCGTAAGGGGAAAGGATAGTCTTTTCTACAGATGACCAACCCTTTCATATTACACAAAAAGGAAAACAGAATGGATCTTCAATGTAAATATAAAAAGGAATACTATAAAATTTCAGAAATAAAATATAATAAAAATCTTCATTACCTTACTCATAAATTACTAGATACATGATCAAAAGATAATCAATTAAAAATTGATCAAAAATCCTTATTTTCAATTATCCTAAAATTCATCATAGTTAAAATATATTTGTTAATTAAAATTTCATTCAGAAAATGAAAAGAGCAACTACTCATTAGGAAAAATATTTGCAAATCATATATCTCATTAAGGACTTGTACAGAGTAAATAATTTACACAACTCAATAGGAAAAGACCTAACAACCCACATGAGATTAAACAGAAGAGTTGCTAATTTACCATAGAAGATGTACAAATGGCCACATTTATATCATTAATCATAAGGGAAATGCAGATTAAAACATAATAACATCATTCTATACCTTTTGCAAAGGCTTGTATCAGAAAGACTAAAGATACTAGACTAAAACAACATGCAGACAAACAAATTCTTGTACTTTTCTGGTAAAAGTATTAATAATTTTCAAAATACTTTCAGTTTAATATTTTAATTTTTCCTTCTTTTCATGTATCTAATTCATTTCATGTATCGAATTTATTCATTTATTCATTTGGGGTATATAGTGGGGATTGAAATCCAGACCGCCTGCTTTCTAGGTAAATGTTCTACCACTTAAGAACATGCCTCCAGTCCTTTTGCTTTTTGGTTTGTTTGGTTTTTAGTTTGGGTCTCTGCTTTTGCCTGGGCAAACCTCTGACAAGATCATAATCATCCTCCCTCAGTCTCCCAAGTAGCTGGGATGACAGGCTTGTATCATTTGCCTACCTATTTTGTTTTGTTTTGTTTTTGAGAAAGGATCATTCTATATATTCATGGCATTCCTCAGGTTTACCATGTAACCTAGGCTGACCTCAAACCATCAATCCATATTTGTTAGACTCAGAGATTTTTTTTTTTGACACAAACATGCCTAGCAGATATGTATGATCTTTGTAATTATACTCCTGGAAAATTAACTAAGCAAATGAAGATATATTTTCACACAAAGATTTAAACATTGATGTTTGCAGCAATATTATTATAGCCCATACCAGGTAACAATCAAAATGCCTAGGAACTGGTGAATCAATAAATAAATGTAGATCTACACAACAAAATACTAATCAAAGATAAAACAAAAAGACTTCAAACCATGCTATACCATAGATAAATCTCAAAACTACATTAATGTGGAAAAGTCAGACACAAAAGATTTTAAGGTTCCATTAACAAAAATAAAAAAAATTCCTAGATAGACAAAGCTATGAAAAGAGAATGCAGATCAGCAGCAGCCTGGCCTGGTACTGGGAGAATCATTTTGAAAGCAAATGAACAGAAGGAAATGGGAGTGGGGGCTGGGGGGAGGGCGTCTCAGTGGTCATAGTGATGAGTATACAACTCTAAACATACTAAAATCATTGAACTATATAATTACAATGTGAGGCTATTATGGTATGAAAATTATACCTCATAAAAGCTATTAAAACAAACTGGGTGTGATGGCCCACTAATGTAATCTTAGCTATTCGGGAGGCTAAGATCGGGAAGATCATGGTTCAAGGCCAGCTTGGACAAAAAGTTTTTGAAATCTCATCTCAACAAATACAAAAGATGGACAGAGTGGCATTGGCCTGTCATACCATTTTGGATAGAAACATAAATCAGAGGATCTTTTCTCAAGTCAGTATGGGCAAAAAGTCAAATCTTATTCCAGCAACAACAAAAGCATAAAGACTGTAGTAATAGCTTAACGAGTAAGTAGAATACTTGCTTAGTAAACACAAGGTCTTGAGTTCAAACTTGACTGCCACATACAACAGCTGTTAAAACAATAATATGTATAAAGTTCCACATTTACCACGTACCATTTTCAGCCTGGTGCTGGTGTCTCACACCTGTGATCGTAGCTACTCTGACAGCTGAAATCTGAACGCAATTCAAAGCCAATCCAGGTATAAAAGTCAATGAGACTCTTGTCTCAAAAAAAAAAAAAATACAGAAAAAGTCAGAAGACCCAGGGGGGAAAATGCATCATAACTCAATGATAACTCAATGTAATATTAGTTTGAGATGTAAAGCACTAAAGAAGACACACACTGGAAATATTGTAACTATTTTCAAATACTTACTGATATGCAAAATGTTCCTCAAAGCATGACTAAGACTAGTGGACCATAATTAAAACAAATAAGTTTTCAAATGCCACTCAGCACAATGAGAATTCCAAAATAAGAGCTAAATTTTTTTCCCCTTAAATGAGAGTCAACAAATATAAGTTTTAAACAACACATACAGTATGCCTGCTGCTCCAGGAGTCTGTGTGCTAGTCATTTTTGAAAATGATTAGCTGATTATTTATTTCGGATTGTTCAAAGTTGATCAGAAAGGAATGAAAATGCAGTCACGATTTCTTAGAAATCATCCAGATGACCTCTAAAAGTTATTTCTTTTTTTTTATTGTGAAAATACAGTATAGAGGGGTTACAATTACATGAGCAGGGTAATAAGTACATTTCTTATCAAGCATTGCTGCCTCCTCCTTTGTTTCCCCTTCCCATCCCTTCCCATCTCCAGCCTCCTGCCCTCCTGCACCCGCCCC
>NW_012267264.1:11286598-11331598 GCF_000151885.1 Dipodomys ordii
GCTCCCCCCAGGCACCAAAGTCGTAAAGTTCGTTTTTCGACATAACGTCTTGCACATCTCATTGTTGCATTTTCTTCAGGTTGTTTTATGATTACTTTATTTCTGCCACTATACCTACAATTTAAAAAGGAGGCAGGTAATGATGCAAATACAGTATCAATTCAACAGTGGAGACTAGGTTCCTCCATTTTGCTGATAAATCAGATGCCTATAGGATCTCAAGGTGCAGCTGTAAAAGCTCTGGAGGAACATATGGAAACTATCATCAGTGGCAAGTGGGGAGACATGTCTCATGGCACTGGAATAATGGTTACCTTATAGGGCTCGAACTCTGGGCCTGGGTGCTGTCCCTCATCTCTTCAGCTCAAGGCTAGCCACAGAGCCACTTCCCGTTTTCTGGTGATTAATTGGAGATAAGAGTCTCATGGACTTTTCTGCCTGGGCTCGCTTTAATCGTGATCCTCAGATCTCAACCTCCTGAGTAGCTAGGACACATGAGCCACCTGTGCCCGGCACAAAGATGTATTTTTGATACCAATTTTCAAAAAATTGTTAGTGATTTAAAAAAAATATTTTGAGCTCAAGAAAATAGGGTATTAATCTAAAATTCTATCTTGTTCACTTTTCTTTAAAAAACATAATTTAATAAGTATAAAATTAATAGAATTACATAAAAATATTCTAAGTAACATTTAAAATCCAAATAAATTTCTCATTGTCTATAAAAAACTTTGATATGAGCTTAAGTAAAACTATTGTTTCAGGACTTAGGTCTGTAGTAAGGCCTGAAATAGTAATTGCTCTTTGTAGGTAGGAGAGTGAGAAAAAGAAAAAATGGGGAAGTAGGGAGGTGGGGAGTAGAGAGGAGAGTGAATAGGATAGAATGGAATCAACTAACAAAATACCACTGAATGCTTCTGCTCCACCATCAGACAAAAGGAAATAATGTTAGCTGTTGCTAACATTTCTTATTTCTTAATGTATTGGAGACAACTCTAAAGATAATTTCAAAAAAAAGAAAAGAAAAAGAAGGCATCAAGATTAGAAATAAAGAAGCAAATATATTTGTATCTGCAAAACCCATGAGCTTACATATAGAAAAATCTAAGAAACCCACACACAAGCATACATACAAACTATGTTAAAAATAAGTTCAGCAAGCTCGGAAAGTGGCTCAGTGGTAGAGTGCTTGCCTTGCATGCATGAGGCCCTGGGTTCCTCATCACCACATTAGCAGAAAAAGCTGGAAGTGGCACTGTGGCTCAAGTGGTAGAGCACTATCCTTGAGCTGAAGAGCTAAGAGATAGAGTCCAGGCCCAGGGTTCAGGCCCCAGGATGGACAAAATAAAATAAGTTCAGTAAGGTAACCAGACAAAAGATTAAATGCACAAAAAGCCTATCATTTTCTTCTGTACTATTAGTGATCAATATTAAGAAAACAACTTACAGTAACATTACAAGTAAGAAAATAGCTAGGAAGAAATTCATCAAAATCAATGTAAGATCTAAACACTGAGAAATACCAAATATCACTGAACGATTTGAATGAATGGGAAAACATCCAATGCATATATATTTGAAGATTTAATATTAGTAACATGACAATATAACCAAAGTTTACTAATATATTCAAACAATACCAGATGCCTTTTTCATAAAATTGGCAAACTGAGCCTGAAATTCATAATAGGCCCATAAATTGGAACACTCATCCTTCCTGATTTTAAAACATAAATACCAAGTCAGACAACAAAACCTTTACAGATGATAAATATATAAATTAGTGAAGAGTTAATTGAAGGTTTAGAAATAAAATCTTAAATGTATGGTCATTGTATTTTTTTCCCCAAAGGAACACAACTGACCTGAGAAGATAGTATTGCAAGGCATGCTAGAACCAGCAGATATTTACCCACAAAAGAACAAATTTAGGATCCTCTCTACATGATAAATCTAAAAATTTATGAGAATATACAGGAGTAAATCTTTGTTTGCTTGGAAGATTCAAGACTAAATGTACACTTGACATAACAAAAAAGTCAAACTGTCAAAAATTAAGTGATTCTAAGGATATTAATAAGAAAGCAAAAATATAACCCCCACAGAGTTGTTGAAAATATTAACAAACAGGCTGAGAAGGGAGTAGTATGAGAGAACATAAAGAATTCTTATAATCAACAATAAAAACATAAACACCCTATTTATTAAATGAATAGAAGGCTGAAATAGACTCTTCTCCAAACAATATATGATATGGTCAGTTAGTACATGAAATGATGCCAACAACATGTAGGTACTGCTTCATACTCATTAGGGAGTCTAATGTAAGAATAGAGTAAATAATAATTGGAGCCCTCTGGTAGGATGATTAAATAATGTGGACACTGAAAAAAGCTTGACAGTTTCTCAAAATGTTTAGCGTAAAAGTATAGAAATGCGGAACGAACAACTGAAAGAACTGAAAACATATTCACATAAAAGTTTGACTATTAATATACATGTAATTTATTTATGTATTTATTTTGAGCCTTGAGTTTTCAGGGCCTGGGTGCTATACCTTAGCTTTTGCTCAAAGATAGTGCTCTACCACTTGAACCGTAGATCCAGTTCTAGTGCTCTGTTTCTGTCTCTGTCTCTGTTTCTGTTTCTGTCTCTCTCTGTCTCCCTGTCCCTCTCTGTGTCTCTGTCTGTTTGTCTGTCTGTCTGTTTCTGTCTCTGTCTGTCTCTCTGTCTCTCTCTCTCTCTTTTATGGTAGTTAATTAGATAAGAGAGTCTGACAGACTTTCTTGCCTGGACAGGCTTCAAACCTTAATGTTCAGATTAAGCTGTGAGCCAACAGTGCCCTGCAGAAACATTTTTCTTAATAGCCAATAAGTGGAAATAACCAATCTTTACTAATTAATCTTCACTATATAATAGCTAAAACTGTAAATAACAAACTTTCACTAACAAAAAAATAGCATTATAGTAAGTATATCTATACTGCCAAATGGTATTTAGCCATAAAAAGTGAAGCACACATACTTTCTAATAGATGAACCTTGAAAGCATTACATTAGCTGAAAGAAGCCAGAAGAAAAAAAGGATGATATTCTATTTATTTTCATAAAACAAAGAAAGCAGAGTAGGGGTAAACACAGGTTGGAGGGAGGGGAAGGTAGTGTCAGAATCATTAATTGGTACTGAGTTTCTTTATAAAATGATAAAGATGTTAAAATTGATGGTTTCATAAATCTGAGACTCTAGTAGAGTAATACCAAATTATACACTTTAAAGTGATGAATTTTATGGTGTGTGGATTATTTCTCAATAAAGCTGAAATGAAAAAATAAACCAAGGGGAAGGAGAGACAAAAAGTAGTAACGGATGATAAATATGATTCAAAGTATTTTATATGCATGTATGCAAATATCACTATGAAATCCATTACTTTGTAGAATTAATATACACTAATAAAAAAGAAAAAAAGTCAAAGTTGAAGGCATATTTAACATGATGTTCATTTAAAAACAGATAATAAGTTGGGCGCTGATGGCTGATGTTTGTAATTCTAGTTACCTAGGAGGCTGAGATCTAATGATAGAGGTTTGAAGACAGCCCAGGCACAAAAGTCCTGGTTAAACTCTCATTTCCAATTAACTAACTCAAAACAGGAAGTGGAACTGTGGCTTGAGCAAAAGAACTCAAGGACAGCACCTAGGTCCTGAGATCAAACTCCACAACCAAAAGAAAAAAAAAGATTTAAAAAATCTATAAAAGATAGATCATTATATAGTAAAAAGAGACTTGGAATGGAAAAATGACTCATAATACTTTTATCTCAACAGGAGAAAATGGCACATATAAAACCAAGCAAATACACAAAATAATGAGTGGTATAACATGGAAAGAATACTGAATGCCTACTTTAACAGGTAGTCAAACAAGCTATGGCAGGAATTTTGCCTAAAGAAAATGAAGGGAATGATCACAAAGGAGAGAGAAGATGTGCTTGCCTGGAGCAGGAAATGCAAATGCCTTTAGCCCAGAGATCCCTTGGCTTGTTTGAGAATCTCATGGGCCTGTATCCAAAGCAAAGCATCTGAGGAGAAGTAGCATATATTGACAGGAGGTAGATTAGGAAGAATATAGAGGCCACAGTAACCAACTTGGATTATTAATCTGGCTTCCATGGAAAACCATTGGAAGATTTTATTATAATGACATCAGATTAAGCTTGTCTTGTCGGTCATTGGGAGAATGGATTAGAAGAAGACAAGAAGGGAAACCAAAAGAATAAATAGGACCCCCTAATCATACTTCAGGAGATATAGGTGGATTGGACCAGGACTGGGAAAGTCTTTCTGTGCTGACTACATCTTGTATTGAAAATTCTTTCCTATTCCTACGAGCTTCAGAGATAAAGGACTTGGGTTCTCAGCTATAGAGACAGCTGAAAGGGCAATTCCTGGAGCAGTCTTCACTAAAGAATGAATGTAGAGGCACAAGGGTCCAGCATCTTGCCTAAATGAGGGAAAGCCTAAGGGCTATTCAGTGTCAGAGCTGTCCATGTGGCCTATGAGGATATAATTTAAACCCTATTTCTCTTCCTACTTCTCATTCTTCCCCTTCTTCCAGAAATTTTAATGTGATATTTATTATTGCAAGATGACCAACCTTTAAAGATTAGAGAACTTGAATTGAAAACACATCAGTTTTTTAAAAAATCAGTAATGTAACTTAGCACTTTGCTATACCCCATCAGTATCTCCTGTGTCTTAATTAAAATTTTGGTTTATAATTACAACTTAATAGTGTTTTAGTAAGTTAGCAATAATGAAGTATATTGTGGTAACATAATTCATACCATTAATCACTTTGAAAAATCTAGGTGGAGAGATCATTTAAAGTTGTAGACAGAATCTATTAACATGGACAATTGTATTTGTTCACTACATTAATCAGAAGTAAAATTCTAGAGGCACAAATAATGTTAGACTAGGATACAAAAAATATTCAAAATTTTCATCTATAATTCTGTTCTTTCACACAAGGACTGCTGTCTATATTTTCAAGATAGATATTTTATGACCAGGTTAATAGACAGAAAAATAACATATAGTCACATTTTGATTATTCAGAGATGTAGAATAAATGGATTACTTAAGTCTACAAAATACTCTTAAAACCCATTTAATTCATGTGTGATATTCTTGCCTAGTCAACAATTTTCAAAACTGCTCTCTAGCAGTTGAATAAATTAATTTGAATTTTACATTTTATATAAGAAAAAAGTTCTAAGGCATCAGTGAACTGGCAAAGGAGGTAGCAACATGAGTACATTTAATCAAGAGTAACAGTCCCTAAACAAATCTCAAAGTATTCTACATCTTGAATAACTAGGTGATGTGTATTGTTTACAAAAAATAATAGAAAGAATCTTTTCTCTGGTGTTTCAGCTCAGATCTGAATTCTGTTGCCTCTTGCTTAAGGCCACTACAAGACTTATAAAGAAAAAAATACGGAGTGATCCTTCATGTTAATTATGAAGATCAGAATAGCCAAAGAAAGGATTTCAGAAATTTAAAACCATCAACATTCCATACTGCAATTTATAAATAAGTCTTCTTATTTTAATTCGATTTATTAAAATCCTCTGAAATGGCTGAACATTTAATAAAAGATGGCTGTGAATTCCTTGAGGATAGAAAATGTGACTGGCACCATGTAGGGAATGAACTTTACAACTTTGTGAAGGGAAGAGTGGGGGAGTTAGGGAAGGGAAGTAGTAATGGGAGAAAAACAAAGGAGGGGGTACCAGCAACCTCACCGTACAGCATCTTTAAAAGAAAATAATTTTAAAAAATGTGACTGGACTTTTGTATTCTCATCTCAGCATATAGATCTCAACAGAAGAAAAAAAAATGGAAAAGCCTGTAGCCTAAAACTTGCTCATACACACATTTTCTCAACCAAAGTATAGTTTAAAAAACGAACATGAAGAAGTTAAGTTGGTAACAAACCATATGACCCTGTGGAGTGAAGTACTAGGTTATTTTTTTTCTACTTTTATAACAGTTTCATTAGATGTTAATCTATATCTACAATATATATTATATAGATATATACATATATATAACTATTTATAATATATACATAACTATATATAATATGTGTATGGTAGAAGTATATATATATATATATGTATACACATATGGGGGAAATAAGTAACGTTCTAAAAGTCATGTACTTGCTTGGCAATGGTGGTTCACACCTATAATCCTAGCTACTCAAGAGGGTGATATCTGAGGAACATGGTTTGTAGTCAGCCAAGGCAGAAAAGTCAGTGAGACTTTTATTGTCAATTAACCATCAAAAAGCCACAAGTAGAGCTGTGGATTAGGTGGTAGAGTGCTAGCTTGAGCAAAATATCTTAGGAATAGCACCCAGGTCCTGAGTTCAAGCCCAAAACTTAAAGAAAGAGTGGGGGGGGGGCAGAAGGAGGGATGGAGAGAAGGGAAGAAGGGAGGGGGAGGAGGAGAGGGAGAAAAGAAGTCATGAAGTTAAGACATTCTAAGATATTGCAGAGTTATGGGTCAAACACCTGCCTTGCTAATTCAGTTCTCAGGGACTTCATAGATATTCTGTCCAATCCAACAATCACTAGCCAACATCACTACTGAGTACTTGAAATGAGACTAGCCTGACTGAGTTAATCTATGAGCGGAAAAATATATACTAAATTTAAAATATGTTAACCATTACAGAATAACTCAATGATTTTTATATTTTCATGTCAATTACATGTCAATAATATTTTTAAACTTGGTTCTATAAAATACAATGTTATAATTAATTTTACTGCTTTTGGTGTTTTTAATGTAATTATTAAAAAATTTAAGCATATGTATAGGTTGCATATTTAAGCACATGGAATTTCAGGAAATAATACACAAAGAAATACATATATTCCTCTTGAGAAATAAGATCAAGAGAAGAAATAGGACTTTTTAACAAGAAAAATATGTAAAACCATCTACACAATAATATATAGTATTCAATGTGAATACATAAAGTATTATGATGCTAATTACTGACGCTGCTCATACTTCAGTGGAGATTTCCTATAGTGTGTTAAGCTAATTCTTAAAGATTGAAGAGAAATACATGGGAAAAGGAGAGAAAATACTTAAAACTTAAAAAAAAATTCCAGATAGAGAAAAAATATGCCCAAAAGTAATGGGGCAAGCAACAAGTGGATGAGTAGACTGGAAGTGAGAGCAGACAAAAGAATCAGCTAGATCAGGCTTGTAAGCCAGAAAAGGGCATTTAGTATTTATCAAACAGATGTTGGATACACACACACACACACACACATGCCCACACACACATAATCACTTCTGAGATTTATGAAGACAGCTCAACCTATGTCTCACAAAGATCCATATGAAAAAGGATTGTTCTGCAAAATGTGACGGTATTGAGAAGTGGCAAAGCTTTCAATAGATAGTGTAGAGGGAATTGTCTTCAGGTAATAGGGTGAGGCGGGGGTGGGGAAGGTTGCAGGAGATATTAAGATCCAGGCACTGTTGCTCTTTTATTTTAGCCAGGAGGTAGAAGAGAGGTTTTTTCTATGTTACATCAGTGTTGTTCTCCCTGGCAACTGACCAAAAGCAACAGCACATAGACCTTATGATCTGGAAAGTCTGATACTGTAAACCAAAGCTAATTAATACATATCTCTCACTGGATTGTACAAAACATAAAGAAAAAGTAAGAATAGCAGAAAAGGAAACTCAAATTTACTAAGTATCTTGCCTTCAATACCTATTTTGATTACTGTTTCTAATGCAAACCAAAACAAAACATGAGAAGTAAAATACTCATGATCACCAAGTTGTCAATTTATCCCTAGAAACTACAGGGAAGAAGATGAAGATAAGTACTGATGTATGTAATTTAAAAAGGAGTTAAAGGAGAGTGTGATGGCATCATGTCTTTATATTTATCTGTAAATTAAGTGATGGTATTTAATTGAGGACTGAAAATGGAGAGGGGTCTCGAAAATAGTAAAAAATAATTTGTAGCAGCCACAGAAGTGAACAGAATAGCAGGCACTAATCAGGAGAATGTCATAAAAGGATTGGTAAGAGTTGTTAAACATCCATTAAACAGTAATAAAACTAGATAAATTTTATTGAGTTCTTATTATGTGCCAGCCAGGCAAAGGCTGAGCATTTTATATGCATTGTCTCATTTAATCCTCAAGACATCTAATTAGGTGAGTATAATTATAAGTCACTATATTACATATGCAAATTAGAGATTAAGTAACTTGACCTTTTATCACAAGGCATGACTCAAACCCACTTCTGTCTGTCTCCATTCATGAAAGCAGGTCTCCAGTGGTTCTGTAATATAGAACTAAAAGTCAGTTCTGTTTCCAGAAAGAAAGTCCTTCATTTTTAAAATAAAGATGTGTTGCAGGCCTAAAAATTTTGCAGAGACCTATCTTCTTTTCAGAATTACTCAATATCAATGTCCAAATTGAACTCTGCCTTTCAAACCTTCAAATGCCTTGTTCAAGTGTAAATATGCAAAAGCTGGCTCTGAAAAGTCTATAAATACCTATGACAGCTCTTAAACAGGTAACAGTATTTATAAGTACATCAGTATTTATGAGCACATATGACTTGAACACAGAAAGAGCTAAATCAACATTTCTTTAAAGAAAATAAAAAGATAGGAAGCCTGAAAGGAAGGAAAAGAAGAGAAGAGAGAAGCCCAAGAAAGAGAAAGGAACAAAGAGATAAGGAAAGAAAGACACTATAGATTTTAGGGAAAGATGTACTACTCCCTACAAAGTTGGACTGTGACCAATTCTTTCAGTACTGACAAAGCACTTACTACCTCAAATATTTGGCTACCTTAGAGTAATGTCAAATACAGCCTCAGACTTACTATTTCCACACAACTACTCCTTAGGAAAATTTCAGCCATTGCCTAAATTCAGAAGCAAGATGAAGGAAAGGGCTCATTTCTTATTTAACAGCAATATCACATGGGTGTCAACTGTTGGTGATTCTAATACTATATTGTCAGCTGTATGGGTATGGAAACGTCTCTTCAAGTAAATCTTTGTAGAAATTAAGCAGAAAACAATTATATAAAATTGTAGGAACAAAGTGGGTAAACTCAGTGTGAAAACAAAATTGCCATCGGTAAAATTAATCAGTTTCATGGGAGGATTTTTTTCTCTAATTCCTTCAATAAGGCTATCTTAAAAAAATAAATTGTACAGTCTCTAAGCATTCACACAATGAAACCAAAGAAGGATAATATTAGGAGAAGAACCCAAAGGTGCAATATCTATGTGCATCTCATCATATTAAATGATGTGTATTGAAATGAACTCCAGGAAATGGAAACAAGAGGGTTTTCTTTGTTGCTGTTTTTGTTTTTTCTTGTTTATCTGTCTTTGAGAGGGTAAGGGGGCACAGAAATGAAGTGACAAACAGTGAACAAATACAGCAGTGGTACTCACTAGACACTATGTTTAAAATGAACTATACAACTGTGGGTGGGATGGGAGGGAAATCTGGGAGAGAGTGAGGGGTAACACAGTTCAAAAAGAAATGTATGCCAGGCGCTGGTGGCTCACACCTGTAGTCCTAGCTACTCAGAAGGCTGAGATCTGAGGATCGAGGTTTAAAGCCAGTCCAAGCAGGAAACTCCATGAGACTCTTATCTCAAAAAGAAAAAAAAAAAACACTAGAAAACTGGAAGTGGTGTTGTGGCTCAAGCGGTAGAGCTCTCGCCTTGAGCTGAAGAGCTGAGGGACAGCGCTCAAGCCCAGAGTTCAAGCCCCACGACTGACAAAAAAAGAAAAGAAAGAAAATAAATGTACCTGTTACCTGATTTACATAATTGTAACCTCTCTGTACATCAACTTCATAATAAAAATTTAAAAATTAACAAGAAAGAATCTTGTTTGGAGAAAAACATGTTAAGTAGCTATGATCAAGTTATAAAAGCAATACAGAGAAGAAAGGAAATTGTGTGAACAAATTAAATGCCCTTCTTGGTCTAGTAGTATCAACTCCACAATTCCCATTATTTTTTGACAGTGATAAGGATTAATTCCAGGATCCTCAGCCCTTATTGGTTTTTTATTTTATTATTTATTTGTTTATTTCTTGAGATAGGATTTTACTATATAGTTGGAGCGACCGTGACCTTCCTATGCAGCCTAGGTTGGCCAATTCTTGATGGTACTGTCTCTGCTTCCTAAGTGGTAGAACTAAAGACACATGTCACATACTTAGTAGAAATCCTGTCTTTCATATTAGCTGACAGAAATACCATCAATACAGATATTAATAAAAATACCCCCAATCAGAGTTACTATGTTAAGTAGTTCAAGGTGGTTAAATAAACAGTTCATTCTTGTTGGGAGTGTTTCCTGTTTCCCTATCTTCCATGTATGAATCTTCAGTTATACTAGTTCTCTGTTCTTCAATCACAGGTAGTATCATAGACATGATAGAATGTTAAGAATAACACTGGGTAGGTTAAAAGGTAAAATAGTACATGACAGAACCAAGACTCAGAGATAAAGGTAGTCATTTATAAAAGCTGTAAAGTGTGAATTTCAACTTGATCTTAATTCCTCAAGCCACTCATACCTTGCCAGCAAACTGACTTCTAGGTATAAGCTTGACTGGATTGCGTTGAATGTATCATAATTAAAGATGATCATTAAAAATGATCACCCAGAGGTGTTATTCCAAAGTTTCTTCGTGGTGCCTCCTTTAAAATCACCTGACTAACTTCAATTTAGGACTTACTCTGTGCATAAAAATTTAACCAGGACTGATATTCATAATCTTTAGGAAAAATATAATTTTAAGCTACAAAAATAGGTATAATACAAGGCAAGGTATGACTTAAGTGACATATTTTCTATTCCTCCTATTTTTGACAATCTTTATTTGATGAAAAAGTTTTAACAAAAGTAGATGATATAGAAGTGTTCTCGGTGTGACTCTAAAAATGAAGAGTCTATTAACAAAGGAAAGATTGTATTCTGAGAGAGAACGGAGAGAATAAAAATTAGGAATCAAGACAGAGGTAACAATACATCCAAAAGGCAGGGGAAAAGCATTAGGGCAATGCAGAAAAATGTAGGAAATGATCCACAATTCCAACCCCAGCTCACTGTGGGGAACAGACCCAGAAGCTGCTACCTCACTAGACGATTGACAGCCCTAGTAACAACAAACTGGCATTCCTGGGCATTGGAGAAACCCATTACAAACCTAAACACAGTGAGTATATTAGATGTGATCGTGACTCCTCCTACATGGTAGGCCAGTGTCTAGGAAGAAATCCATTTACATCATTTTCTTATCTCAAAATGCTATAGACATCTGCATCTTGAAAGGGGGACTATTGTTTGAAAATGATCTACTCTGGGGATTTGAAAATGAGAAGCAATCACAATTCAGAGAAGCTAAGAAAATCCTGTCACGGTTGGGTGGGAGACAGTCATGTGAAGCAGTGATTGAGAGGCAAAAGACCAGACACAGATCCACCAAGAATGTTAAGCAGCAAGAAGTCCAAACCTCGTCGAGAAAGGTGATCAGCGGCTAGGTTTGGAGTGAGCCCTGTCTGCTGTGGACAGAGTCTGAGAGTTCTGAGCCTTAGTACATTGTTCATCTTTCAGAGTGGCCTCCCTGCCCGGTGTAGTTTCTTGTCAAGTGAAACTCTGGCCTGGAGATCTTTCCATTTCCCGAGGTTCTACCCTCTCAGCGGATGGTTTACTGGGAGGCAGGGTTTCAAAATGCTGATAACAACTAGCAGACTGTCTAATTCCTTCAGTCCTCTTCCATTCTGAACTCAAGTGTTCTGTTTGCTACTCCCCACTCATGGAATGTCCTTTTGAAGCTTACTTGGATATTTACTGTCCTTGGATGCACAAGCTTTGCCCTCAAGAACAAGTGGCAATCTACCTGGTCCACAACCTTCAAAGAACCTCAGGGCACAAAGAACAACAACAACAAAGTTAGTAAAGTGAATTCATCCCTGTCACTGACAACATACCCTTAACCTGCTCACTCCTCAGCTTGGTAAAGTAGACAGGACAATACAGTGGGAACAGAAAGGAACTACAATAGAGTTCATCTATGACCCATGACCTCCTACAGGCCTGTTGGGTTCCAGTATTAGGGAACCCAGAAAGAAGTTTCACCACCATTCCCATTTTTTATCTTTTTTTTTTCTTTTATCAGTCATGAGGCTAAAACTTGGAGCCTGGACACAATCCCAGAGCTCCTTTTGCTCAAGGGTAGCTCTCTAGCACTTTGAGCCACAGCTCTATTTCCATCTATTTGGTTAGTAATTGGAGATAAGAGTGTCACAGTCTTTCCTTCCTGTGCTGGCTTTGAACCTAGATCCTCAGCTCTCAACTTCCCAACCTGCTAGAATTACAGATATGAGCCACCAGCAAGTGGCTTTTTTTTTCTTTTTATCATACAGTTAATACTGCTTTTATTTATATTCTACCATCTTTTGCTATTGTTTTGATTCATATTTTGATTATCATATTTTGCAGTCAGATTTTTACATTTTACTCATGCTTTTCTTCACATTTTTTACTTTTTCTTCTTACCCAGGTTTTTTCTTAGTTCCCCTCCCACCCCGCTCCACTCTTGATTCATTAACTTACACCTTTTACCATTACTAATTTTTAACTTCATTACTTATTATACATTATTTGGTCACATTCTATAGTTATATAGTACTTGTTTAATTTATTCTTATTGCATTTTTATATCATGACTTTTGGTTTTATTGCTATTATAATGATTATTTTCTCATCTCTGAGTGGTAATGGTGGTTAAATTCTCAGGAAAAGTTTACGCACTAAAGAGACCCATGTTATAAACCTGGAAGGGATAACTTTCCTAACATATACATACAGAAAAATTATAACATAGAAACATAAGAAAATTGAAAAGACAAAGCAACATGACTCTATTAATTCTAATAAATGAATCCAAAGACATTGAAACAGTTGAAATGCCAAAGAATTCAAAATGTGAATTTTAGGATACTTGATGACCCCAAAAGGATTAAAATAAAAAGATGAAAAAGGAAAAAAAAATTAAATCAAGACTTGGTTGAGAAATTTGACAAGTTGGACAAGAATTTCAATGAAAACTAGTGGCTCAAAGGATTGTTGCAGACAAAGGAGAAATTATGGATATTCATAGCCCAATGAACTAATGTTTTTACTCAAAGTAAAGGGTCGCCAATAAAACAGACAAGGTGGAAGAAAGGATTTCAATGACTGTTAAACAATTATTACATTCAGATAGCAATGTCCATACGATCCAGCTATACCACTCGTGTTTATAAGAGAATCAAAGTCAGCCTAAAGCAGATATAAATAGACCAAGAAAAATACATTACCTGTACAAAATAAAGAATATATACTAATGAAATTATGTACATAGGTTAAGCAAAATAAGATTCTGAGAAACAAATATTACATGTTTTGTCATATGTAAAATCTGGACTTTAAAAAAAAGCTGGGCCAATCCCACTATTGGGCATTTACTCAAACGATCACAAACAAGGTCATACCAAAGCTACCAGCACAACCGTGTTTATTGCAGCATTATTTACCATAGCTAAGATATGGAACCAACCCAGATGCCCTACAGTAGATGAATGGATCAAGAAAATGTGATATGTGTGTATATGTACATATATGTATATATGTGCATATATATACATATATGTATATATGTACATACATACACACACACAATGAAATTCTATGCCTCGTCAGAAAGAATGACATTGCCTCATTTGTAAAGAAATGGAAAGACTTGGAAAAAATTATATTAAGTGAAGTAAGCCAGGCTCAAAGAAACATAGGTCCCATGGTTTCCCTTTTTTGCAATGACTAGTACATGTCTAGGACAAGCAGAGAAGGCCAAAGGCTATGTACATATGACCACATGAGATAATGTTAAGCAAAATCTACCCCAAGAGAGGGATACAAGTGGTTTTTTTTTTCTTTCTTGCTAGTGTTTTAAATGTACTTACTATGCACTATGTGATTCTTTTGTTTCTTTGCATGTTCTTCCCCCATGGTATAACCCCTGTTTTCACTGGATTTGATGCTGGTGTTCTGCCCCTTGTATATATACATTTTTCTAATTTGGGGAGGGGAAGGGATATTGGGGAATGCTTAAATGGGGATGTAGGCTGATCCATTGTGATGACGAGATGTACTGGGCACTATGTTGAAAACAAACTTTACAATGTGGGGGGGGCAGGAGCGGGAGGAGTTGGGGAGGTGGGGAGGGAAGTGGTGGTAGATGGTAGGGGGAAAACAAAGGAGGAGGTAATAATGCTCACTACAAAATGTACTCATTACTCTACTCATGTAACTGTAACCTCTCTGTACAACGTTTTTACAATAAATATATATATAAATAAATATATTTTAAAAAATTTTATACAAAAGCTGGGCACTGGTTGCTCACACCTGTTACCATAGTTACTCAGGGGGATGAGATGATGAAGATCTAAAGCCAGTCTGGGCAAGAAAGTTTGTGAGACTCTTATGTCCAATTAACCACCAGAAAACCAGAAGTGATACTGTGGCTCAAAGTGGTAGAGCAGTAGCCTTGAGCAAAAACAGCTCAGGGATAGTTTTCAGGCCCTGATTTCAAGCCCCATAACCTACAAAAAGATTAAAAAAAAAAAAACAGAAAATTAGAAGAAAAGGGACTACTTAAAAAGAGAAAGGTTGCCAAAGAGGTTGAGTGGGACTGAATCTGATCAAAGTATATAATATAAGGTAAAATATATCATGATAACAATCATAGTTTGGTACAATTGAGGCAATTCAATAAAAAGAAAAGATATATACTTATATATGTGAAAAGTGACTATCATTAACTGCAACTCATCATTTTTTTTCTGAACACCCAATGACAAACTCATAAAAATCTAAACCACTTTTAGTAGTTTGGTTAAATGTATTTGCCTCAGATGTCACTCAAATTCCAGAAAGTAGACAATGATCTTATACTTCTTGGTTTACATATTAGTTACTTTCTGAAACAAGAGTGAGAGAGAAGTGATCAATTATATTGTTCAGATTATTTGGACAAAATGATTTTTGTGAAAGAAATAACAATTTAATTATCTCATAATTATGCCTTAAATCTGTGTTCTTACTGCATTTCAGAAAAGACAAAAACACATATTGTCCAGCTATTTTTTAAAAAGGTGTTAAGTCTCAAACGAATATTTTGCAAGAATTTTAAGTCAATATACTACAAAAATAGAAAAAAAATGAATTTGCTACATATCAGTATATCAGGTATTTGGTGTTTAGCCTAAAGGAAAAAATAAACAGTAAAAACAGCAAAAGAGAAGGGGGAATTTGTCTCATACATCTTTCAGTATACATGCAATAATTTTGAATGAATATGTTTTTTTTAATGTAGCATAGAGGATTTAGTGGTATCTTTTCTCATTAATGTGGTTTGCATAAGCATGGGAAGTTGTCCTTACATACAAAGGAAAAACAAAATTACAAAAGATAAAACAAAAAGAAAAAAATCAATGAAATAACACATTGTTAAGAAGTAACATTTAAGAGGAAATCAAAGGAGAGGAGAGCAGCTAAAAAGACTGAAAGAAAGATAAAGGGCAAAGGATTTAAAAATTAAACAGAAGGGAAAAGATTAAAGAAGGAAAGGCGGAAAGCAATGCAGCAGGATTTAAGAAGCCAGTAAAAAGGAAAGACATGCAGGGATGACAAAGGAATAACAAGTGCAAAGGAGAAACACAGTAATGAACAGAGGAATAAGAAAGCAAAATAAAAGCAACTGTGATTTTAAAGCACACTATAGGAAATGTACAGTGTTAATGGGCTTCCTTTTTTTAATCTTTTTTCCTGTATTATAACAAACAATAACTAGTCCTTATGGATAGCCAGTTTAGATTATTCTATAATTATTTATATTATATTTAGATTATTTTATAATTTTGAATGTTCAGAGTATTAGTATGGTTTAATCAAACATGCATTTTCACTGACCACTGGTGGGTTTTGCAACACTGCACAAGACATTTCTATTCCATAATAATCTCTCAGTTCCTTAATTTTTTTATATTGCAACAATCTTCACATTTACTTCTGATGTCCTTAGCAGTCTAATTCTGTAACTTATAATTGATCACAAACTTTCATTTCTGAAATCAGAGTTTTGGTGAAATAAAAGACATAGACATATTAAAACAAACAGTGGCAATTTTAAATAATTAAAGCCAGTGGTTCTTAAGTAGCACTACTGAATGCTATACAAACAACTGAGAGGACATTTTTATTTGTCATAATTGTGGGGAACTATTTACATTTAGTAGGCAAGTTTAAGGAAGATAGGTAACTGGCAATTTCCTGCAGAAGATCTTTTAGGTGAAAAACATGTTCATTTTAAGTATACACTATAACTTCCTTTTCCATTCAAAGACTAAATATTATTGCATGTTTTCATAGGTACCAACTCATTTCAAAAAGTAACTAATATACAAACCAACAAATGTGTTTTGATTTTCCAGAAGATAGCCAGCATTTTTCAGTACTTCACAAATGATATCACCAAATGAACAGCAATGCTATTCTTGGAATCCAAGACTCCATAAAAAGTATTCATATCATTTGCACTTGAACTTATACATAAAGAGATCCAATCTATGCATCTGAACATTTCTTGTATAAAATGTGAGCATTTAAATAAACAATACTTATAAATAATGGTAGAGGATAACCTTCATTTCAAGATATAAAAGAGGGAAGTTATAAAGCATATGCTATAAATAATAATATATCCAAGGACTTTGAGGAGCACTGGTATGGATGAGTAGAGACTGAAATGGAAAGCACATTAATATCAGGGCCCAGGAATAAATGCACAGTGAGTTTTTACTGAAAGAGTAAATGAACATAAAGCAAATAAAGCATTCCTGTTTCAATGCCTTCCATAGCTTTTCATTAATTGTGCTTATTTATATTGAGGTACAGAGAATTCCTTCATTCTATGGAAAATAGACTGCACTAATTTGACTGCTTCGAGTTTACACTATACTGTTTTGTATTAAAAATCTTCCTTCTTTGAATCCTTCATACTACAAAAGCAAAAACCACAAAACAAAAATAAAGCACTGAGAATAAAAAATAAAATAAAATAAAATCTCCCTTCTAACCAACTTAGGCTCAATGTCCCATTAACTAATAATGTGGCAGTAAATACTGATATTATAAAGCTTTTACAATAAGATTTTACTTTATGATAACAGAAATAAAAATTGCTATTGATATGTATATATATAATTTTGTAAATTAACCATAATTATTTCTAAAATAGAAAGCAAAGTTAAGTGTATAGCCACTTGGGAACACAATTTGGCAGTTTCTTACAAAGATGATATAGTCTCTACATTCAACCTAGAAATGATGATGTGGGTATTACAGTTGAAAATTTATGTCCACAAAAATTCCCATGCCATAATGATTACAAAAACTGTAGCTATAATTATCAACTCTGGGAAACATCAATATGTTTTCAATAGGTGAGTAGGTAAACAAACTGTTAAATATCCCTATAATAAAACATTCACTAATAAAAATAAATGAGCTATAAAACTGTGAAAAGACATGGAGAAATCTTTGATGCAATAATGACAAGTAATAATGACAATAATGAAGTAAATCTGAAAAGGCTACATATTCTATTATTCTAACTATTTGACACTCTAAAATTAAGGGCAAAACCAGCCAGGTACTCGTGGCTCACACCTGTAATCCTGGCTACTCAGGAGGATCACAGTACAAAGCAAGCCTAGGCAAGAAAGTCCATGAGACCCTTATCTCCAATTAACCACCAGAAAACTGGAAGTGGCCTGTGGCTCAAGTAGTAGAAAGCTTGCCTTGAGCTGAAGAGTGGAGAGATAGCACCCAGGCCCAGAGTTCAAGCCTCATGACCGACAAAAAAAATAAAATAAATAAATAAATATATAAATTAGAGGCAAAACTATAAAACAATAGTAAGTTCAGTTAGTGGCTAGAGATTGAAAGGGGAAGGAGAGAAGAAGTTATGAATAGGTAGAGCTCAGGGCATTTTTTTTATGGTAACGAAACTACTGGGTGTGTGATGATAGAGCAGTGGACTTAAGAGATTATGTATTTGTTGATCTTCATAGACCTGTAAAATAATACATAGCTTAACAATAAAATGGCACAACGTATTTTTAAATTCACAAATAAATCAAGGTACATAAGATATATGCTTATAAGTCTATAATGAAGACATTTTATGAGCAAATTCATAAGATATGCAAAGAATTTTTGCTTCACTATCTAGTTGTATATATGTCTTTTCTGAAAGCTTAAAATTTTGTCTCCAACCTCACCTCAGATCACATTCCAGAGAAGTGGGGAACAGTAGGTAGGTATGGAATTCTGAGCATGGCTTATCACTTGGAAATTTTCATATGTAGATAGTGCTTCATCTCATCTTTTAAAATATAACTATACATATAAAGTGTTTGGTTATCTGTAGTTGTGCTTTGATAACATATGAAGTGTCTAGTATAGTTTTTGTTACACACATTCCTACACACACCCATATATATGTATATTTGAATATATGTACATATATAGAGAAGAGAATGGAGACTTAGAGTTTTAAAATGGAGATGATATAAAGTTATTTATGTACTTATTCCTTCTCCTTGCATAAGCCATAAAAAACTTTAGCTAAAGACTGTTTAACAAAAATCTACTAAAATAGAAAATTTGTGAAAGGAGATAATAACAAAATTTAGGGAGGTAGAAAGCTAAACTTGAGTCATAATTAGATCAAGGGGAACTTCAATACTAGAAACAAGCCATTAGCCTGTCTAATTTATATGATACGGGCATAAAAATGTGAAGCACCAGGTTATGTATGTCTTTTAAGAAGAAATAAGATCTTACTGCTTCCTTTTTCCAAGTCCACACAGCTTTGACAATCCCCAGTAGAAAGGCTGTGAACCAAAGGAGCCAGGTAAAAGACGGCATCTTAATCTAAAATCTTGAGAGGCAAAGTAATAAACTCAAGGGTAGAGGATGGGTGACCCAGAAAGCATGCTCACTATTCCTCCACCTTCTGTTCTATTCAGGATTATAACTGCTGGTACCTAGCTGAAGCTTTCATAAAATGAAATTAAATGCAAGAAAATCACTTCAATAAACTTACTTTTAAGTTATGGAGTAATAAAAACAGCTAACTTACCATATGAGTATGTAAAAAATGTTTAGTTAAAGCTGGGTGCTGGTGGATCATGCCTGTAATATTAGCTATTCAGGAGGCTGATATCTGAGAAGTGTAGATCGAAGCCAACCTGGGCGAAAATCTGGGAAACTCATTTCCAATTAAGCACTCAAAAATGAGAAGTGGCTGGGAATGTGGTAGAGTGCTTGCCTAGCATGCATGAAGCGCTGGGTTTGTTTCCTCAGTACCACATAAACAGAAAAAGCCAGAAGTGGTGCTGTGGATCAAGTGGTAAAGTGACAGCCTTGAGTACAGAGAGGCTAAGGGACAGTGCACAGGCCCTGAGTTCAAGCTCCAGGACTGGCAAAACAACAACAACAACAACAAAGACAAACAAGAAAAATAAACAGAAATGGCACTGTGGTTCAAAGCCATAGAAGGCTAACCTTGAGCAAAAGAGCCCAGGGATAGCACCTAGACCCTAAGTTCAAGCCCCATGACTGACAAAAAAAATAGTTAAGATTTATATTAAAATATTTGTATGCTATATACAACATAAAATAAGTTAAATAGGTTCACATATTATTTGGGTTATATAGTAATCAAATGGCTCAATCATAAGATCAAAGTAACATGCAAGATAATTTATTAGGCATACGTTTAGTGCATGAAAGAGGAAAGAAAGTGTAACACATAGAAAGAAGTTCAGCACATTTTGCTTCTGATTTTCTGGGTGGTTTCTCTTGTCATAAAATGAACTATTACATTTCATTTTGGAATAACTGAGATTAAAAAGCATTCAACTGTAGCTCACGAATTACTATGAAGGCTATGAAGAATTTAAATGTTGAAAGTGAAATCTCATTTTGCATTGTCTCATAAGTGATATTATGAGCAAATAAATAAGTTCATTTAGTCTAAAGAGTAAATCATTCCTTAGCTTCCAATTCATTCATTCATTTCAATGAATATTTACAGATTTACAAAAGGTTAAGACCTGTACTAAATGATATTCTGAACAAGGCTCACAGATGTGTCATTGCAGTTTACAAAATGGTATGGATACAGGAGCTATACATTTAGTTGTCCCAAAGAAGGAGAAAGAATGAGCTGTGACAATTACAAGTGAGGAAAGCAGTAGGGAGTAGCATTACACAGGGAATTCAGCAAAGGCTCACAGTTGGCATCACTGAAACCAAAACTCAATAGATGAGGAGTAAAGCACACCCAGGGTGCAGAAGGAAGCATTCTAACAAGTGGAAATACCAAACACTGATGTTCTGACTCATGAAGAGTGTCTAGAACTGAAAAGAACACCAATAAGTGAGCAAAAGTAGTAAGAGATGAGGTAGCAAGGCTAGACATGAGCACAATAGAGAGCCTTCATAGCCAAGGCCAATAGTTTGTAGTTTTGTTTTGTTTTTTTTCCCCATGTAAATTTAAAGCTTTGACCTTGACAAGTGCTGTGATCTGATTTGTATTTATAGAGCACTTTGACTGTACTTGAAGTTATTAAGTGATAGGTATCACTGTTATACATTGGGTTATAGTATGAAGTGTGTTATTAAGTATTTCATATGTATTCAGGACTGAATTGCCAATAATTGGAAACCAAAGCAATTTAGGGCAAGACTTGGATATTGAAAAGCCAATAAACAACTTCAAAGTATATATATATATATATATATATATATATATATATAATGAATATACAATGATAGTGGGGTATAGAAGACTTCAAAATTATGCTTACTAAGTATTAGCAGCATTAGTATTCAAAGAAAGGACACTGTCTTCTGTGATAAAGGCTTTAAAAAGTACACGAAGGACTTAACTTGTTTTCTTTTTTTTTAAGTTAGTTAAGTTTTAGACAAGCTCAAAGGTAAAAAAAAATATGTTTTGGTAATAAAGGCAATGAGTTATATAAAGTACCATAGTATATTCACCAGATGGACTTAATTGTGGAAAACATAATTCCAAGTTCTAGACTTCTAACCTCCTGTGACTTTGATTAGTAAAATGTGTCTTGCAACATCTTTTTATGAAATTATGCAAATATATGTGGAATAGTAAAAAGAAATTTCCCTTCTAGCTTTACATATATATTAAACATCATTGGAACTGCTAGTTTTACTTTGCCCCAGTGAAGAATTTTGTGGTAGATTATTTTCTTCATGTCTCATGTGAAACATCTCATTTCTACACATCCGTGAAATGTTGAAAGAAAACTTTGTTAAGCTTTCCTATCTTCTAGCCATCCTCCAGTTCTAACCCACTAATGTCTCAGTGACAGTAATAATGATGAACAGCGATATGTGTGCTGTTTATTTCACACAGCATTTGATGCTTTTGAATATTTTTAGTATCGGTAAATAGTTGTACAAGGGGTTGCCACTTACCAAAACAGTTTATGAAATCAACGCTATATCACCCCTTCAACATTCTTCCCCATCCCTTCCAACCCATCCTTTCCCTACCGTACCTTAATTTTAGCTTATGTCTTTTTTTTGCCTTTTAACAAAGCAGTTTGTGTGCACTGCATTTTGATTTGTGTCATCACTTCAACAATCTTCAAAATGATGGACAATTAAGTAATTTTAGGTCCTACAGAAATACAGAAGAGCAAAACCCAAATGACAGGACTGACAGATCTTTTATTCTTCTTAAACCATATGCCCAACAGTGGTAGCCATTTTGAGGAAGTTAAATTAACTAGTGTAATGCCGAAATCTGCAGAAAATAATCAGTGAAGAGCATCGGGCATCTATTCATGATTCTTCAAATACAAATGGGTATTTCAAAACTGAAATTGAAGATTTTTTTTTTTTTGGGGCTTGAACTCTGGGCCTGGGCGCTGTCCCTCAGCTCTTCAGCTCAAGGCGAGCACTCTACAACTTGAGCTACAGCACCACTTCCGGTTTTCTGGTGGTTTATTGGAGATAGGAGTCTCACAGTCTCTCCTGCCTGGGCTGGCTTTGAACTGCGATCCTCAGATCTCAGCCTCCTGAGTAGCTAGGATTACAGGCGTGAGCCACCAGCGCCCTGCCAGAAATTGAAGATTTTTTTATCATTAATATTCATTTTTTTTTGTCAGTCATGGGGGCTGATCTCTGGGCCTAGACACTGTCCCTCAGCTCTCCAGCTCAAGGCTAGTGCTCTACCACTTGAGCCATAGGGCCACTTCTGGTTTTTTTTCTACTTATGTGGTGCTGAGAAATCAAACCCAGGGCCTCATGCATGCGAGGCAAGTACTACCACTGAGCCAATTTCCCAGCCCCTATCATTAATATTCTTAATAAGGAAATGTAAATTTAAATTAGCAAAATGTGGTCTTTTAAATTTGAATGGTGGATTCATAGATTTGCTCAGAAAAGAAGTTTTGTTTCTTTTCCCTTTTGTATGTTTTAAGAATTTATTGGCAGTAAAAAAAAAATCATAAAATGGATAAACAAAGTAGTTCCTATTTTAATGGATAGAGAAAATATTCAACAGATAATACCAACTTTAATGATTCTCTTTTTTAGTTGAGATTAGACTAGTTTGCATTAGTTTTTAGGATATTTTATCTGTGTAGTTGCCAAATGATCTTGAAAACTGTGAATAGCTAATTGGATAAGGCATATCTGTACCCAATGAAATAATACTTCATCTCATATTCTATGAATTCAAGACTCAGTCAAGAATAAGCCTTTCAGGCTTTTCCTAAATCCCCAGATTATAAGAGAACATTATTAACTGGCTATTCTGTCTACATCTACAAATACAACTGAACTCTGCATTGTGATACTTTGTTGAAACTTGATATAGACAGCCAACACCTGACATCATGATCACTGGATATTTTGAGAGACTTGCTAATATCTATCTTAAAATTTACAGAAATGTGCCAGCACTGGTAATTCACTCCTGTGGGTTCAGGAGGTGTTCAAGAGGCTGAGATCTGAAGATCATGGTTCAAAGCCAGCCCTGAAAAGCAAGTTCCTGAGTCTCTTATCTCCAAATAACCACCAAAGAGGCCAAATGAATAGCTGTGGCTCAAGTGGTATAGTGTGATCCTTGAGGGAAGGAAAAACAAAACAAAACTACTCAGGGACAAGTGCCCAGGTCCTGACTTCAAGCTCTAGAACTGGCACAAAACAATAAAGAAAAAGGAGGGAAAAGGAGGGGAAGGGAGGAGAAGGAAGAAATTTGGGGAGAGAGAGAGAGAGAGAAACCTGGAAGAATTTTGAGAACTTTTAGCTACATTTTTCAGTTAACAATGGGAATTACACCTTATATATTCTGTAGAGAAATAAAACTAGTGTTAATTTGGCACAAGTCTTCACACACATAATGAAAATGACACATTTTGGCATGTTTTCAGTTAAGATTCCCAAATTAATTTGTTGTACTAATTGTACAAATAATGACTGAGTCTATACTATTGATAAATATTTTCTTTTCTCTACAAAGTTCAGTGAGCAGTTCTTTGATTCCACAGTTGAACATGGAAACCTTAAGCCTGAAAACAACTTATTAAAAAACAAGGGTCAGCAAAGGCTGAACATTAAGTATCCTCTGATTATGCTACTTATTTTTTTTTAAAAATGGTGCAAAAGTGCCATATTTGAAATGTTACTTAAATGGCATGAACCTAATTTATAAACAGCTTCTTAAAAAAATGTCCAAGTACTTTTTTTTTCTTTACATACACAGATCTCAGCAGCTTGGACTTGTGTGATATAGACCTCTACCACCAGGCTAGATGCTGAGGATCACCGCAGGCAACCAACCACTGCTGCATCTGTGGAATGTGCTCTTTGAACTGTACAAAAGCCTTCAGCCTTCCCTGCATACTGCAAACAAAAACTGCCAAGTGCAATTATTTCTCTGACTTAACAGAATACAAGAGTTTCTTCTCCCCTTCACCCCACACCCCACAAGTTCCCTAGTGCCAACCATGGCCTATAAATGTAGGGGAAAAAGATTTTTTTTTCTGATCAAACTTAAATTTGTTTTAGTAGTATAATAGTTCCATTGAACATAATATGAAATTCAACAAGCACCATATCTTCTTTTGTGTATACGTTTTCAGAATTCTGTTTCTATAGAGGGATTCAAGGATTGAATGGGATTAGTCCTTTTTAATTATATGACTGGGATCTTCAGCTTGAAATCTTTCTTACAGAAAAGGACAAACACAATAGTGTTGTTTATATTCAATTCGCTTATCAAGAAATAAAAATCCTCATTAGAGCTAATAAGAATATGCCTTCCCAAATGTGAATATCCCTTGGTCACCAAATGAAAATAAAAAGTAAAAGGTAAAATAAGTCTTCAGATGGAGTTACATAGACATTAAAACTTACCTACTAGTTAAATGACGAAACAGAGCATTCGTTTAACACAGATGGCTCTTCCCACTGACCAAGTCCTTGACATTGTGAATACCTGAACATTTTCCTTTCTTGAAAAGATTATATAAAACCTAGTCTTGAAGAATTAATTCCATTTTTATGTACATTAGTGCTTTCAGCTCTTGGTTTATGAATAATAACTATTAGCTGTATTGTTCTACTTGAAAATATTTTTAGTTTTGTTCCTAAAATTGTTCCAGAGATAAAAAAATAATTATTAAACATAATTTAATGCTACAGATGTCAAGAAAAGTTAAGACATTTTTATTCTAAAGAAATTATCAGCAAGTTGAGAGGATCAAGTCACAAATTTATAAAGCAATTAAAGCATAAGAAAAGGTATGCAATATATTAGCATCATACAATTATTGAGAGTCAGGTGCATCTTAGGTTTGTAAAATGCAAGGCTCAATCTAACTGGCTTAGAAGTTGAGCCACTGCACAGAAAGGAATATCTTTTCTTTTTTATGTTACATTCCTATCTCTAGTGTTTGTCAAGTCACTTGATTCCATGCAACCTGTTATAATTAGGTCATATAGTACTTGAACTTTTAACTGATGTAATTGTTAAATAATGACAAAATCTGAATCTGTCTCTTCTGAACTGAACAATCTACTTTTTCAGGTACAGATGACTTAAAAGAATCGATCATTACGATCTTTGAAGGCCTTTAGCTTCTGAGAAGAAGTTGTGCTTCAAATCAGTATTAAAACACAATAGAGATTCATCTACCATATAAGCAAGGAGTGCCCTCCAAACAAAGAGAAAAATATTCACTAAAAGACATGCGTAACTGTACATGAAACCTATGATGAATCACTATACAAGGAGACTTCTAAGCTATTTGGGGTTCATAAAAGGCTTAGCAAAAGAGAGTGTATGTATGTGATATACTTTAATGCTTGATTTTTCACACAAAAATTTATCAAGGTGAAGTCTGGCAGAAAGAAGTAGAAGAGAATAATTACCGAGCTTGAAATTTCAGGATTACCTGGATCCTTTACCTATTCACCCATTATTTAATCTATAGAAGTGATACTATGTCCAAAGGATACAAGAAGTAAAAGACCTACAGCCATCTATCAATGAAGTCACACCAGTAAAAATAATAAGAAAGAGAGGTCAGAAATACACTAAATAATAGAGGGTTGGAATCATTTGGTAGAGCACATGTCTCACATGGTTGAGTCCCTGAGTTCAATTCCCAACACCAGAAAAACAAACTGAGCAGGTAAATTTGACATGGCATTTCAGATCAACAAGAAAAGCTATTTTAATTTTATGTTAATTTCAAGGAAAACAACAACAAAGTATCAAGCGGAAGGCATAACAAAGTAAAGAGATCATTGCAATGATTCAGGTGAAAATTTTACACTAGGATTGTATCAATGAAATGTGCAGGAATACATTTAAGATCTAATTTTGGAGGTTGAATCAATGACACTCAGGAATATTTTGGAGTAAAGATGAGAAGAAAGAGAATATCCAAAATAAAACTCCTAACTAAGGCACCTGAGGGTAAAATCATGCTGGCTATTGACTAAGATAGAAAATCTCTTAAGGAAGCACCCTTTGGTAGGTGGAGAAGGAACTGACAATGAGCTGAATCTTATACATGTCTTCTGATGGATTCTTGTGGCAAGAAGACATATAAACAAACAAAATAATTTGAAAGTGAAGATCTCAAATTCACAGAAGTAGAGATAAAAATCGAGAAATATCATTACAGATAATAGCTCAAACTTTGGAAGTGAGCTCAATGACACTGATCATATATTTATAAACTCCTTTATTTTTAAATGGCACCTCCTTTGTACAACTACTTAAAGGTAACAAAAATTAGAAAAACATAGAATGAGAAGACAAGAGCAAACACATGAAGACAACTATTAAGGGGGCAGCAAAAGAATTCACAAAGCAGACTCAAGATGAGATTTAGGTTAGAGAATGTGACATTAGATTTTGAGATGATGGGGGAAATTACTCTGCAATATTGAGGATGTGGGGAATGACAAACAATTAAAAATTGTAGACTTAGTAATAACATTGTGGTGAAACAAAGTTCAATGTAGCAGTTTAATCATACTATATTAGACCATTCCTTAAAAAATACCAGAATAATGAAATTAAAAGAAGATAAAGGGGTGGGGACTGGGGAAAAAAGAATAAAAATTTGAGAATCTTTGATAAGCCAAAGAATAAATGCCCATTGTATTTACTAGCGCCCGTTGTATTTTTTCACATTTGCTAGCATAGATCCTTAATAAAAGTTCAAGGAACCCAACAACAACATAATTACTCAGTCACTATCTTGGCAGAAAGGAGGTAGAATTGGGAGTCAAAAATGCAGAAATGGTAATGTATAGAGATTGCTGTTCAGAGGAAAAAAAGTGCAAAATCAATAGCCATCTCCCTATCACTCTCAGAGTGAATTTACCCAATAATAATAGGTAATTTTCATATATTTGTCAAAAGAAAATAAGAACTCACAAAAATGTGGCAGTGGTTCTTTGGTTTGTTCTTCTTTCCTTTTTTAGTTCTACAGACCAACTTTTGAATTAATTAACCAAAATTATTTCTGTCAAGTAAAGCCATAAAAGATATAAGCTGCTTATTGATTCCAATAACTTCACAGGCCTTTCAACTAATATTCCTCAGAAATGCATCTCAAAGCAAAAAACTACAATCTATCTTCTACTTTAGCATAAATAGGCATTCCATTTTCTGAAAGAAAATATCAAGATTAATTCAATTACCATATATTGTATAGAAAGCAGACTGTCAATACCAAGGTTGGAGTTCCAGAAAAGAACAAGTCAAAGAGGAATTCCTAACTATAAGATTTGGAAAACAAAATGTGATCACATAGGCTAATTCTTTAAACCTAGTAGAAAATGATAGTTATTGTTTTAAGATATTTACATATAAATGTCAAATGCACTACTATTCTGTAAGTTGAGAAATTATGCTTCTTAGTGGTTTCAATTCCTAGACTTAAATTCAAAGAACCAGAAGCAAAATAATAAAAACTCAAGACACTTAATTGTAGGAAATAGTAGGATAGGAGTGTCGTAGTACTTTTAAACTGAATACATAAACCAAAATTGGAGATTTGGAAAAGTTAATGAAGTACTTAGGGAAAAATCTACCTAAACAATTTTACTCTGAAAAATCAAGTGTTTATATTTTATTATGAGTTAAAATTTTACTATGATTTGTTCATTGAAAATGCATTTGTTTGTGGAAAGAAGACTATATTGATATTCATAATGAAAACAAGGGAGAGCTAAGAACCAAAAGATATTCTTTATGGCAATATGTATTTCTCCTCTGAACAAACACAGAAGAGGTTGACTAAATCAAGACTAATTAAGAATCTGAGGAAAAATGACAATGAAAGAAAATAGAAATTACTTTAAAATAGTGAACTAATTAAGTTTCTTTCTCTGAGAAAAATGCTAACCCATCTCATTAACAGTGTCAAATTTATGAACCCAGATTAAAGGTCTTCCTTTGGTTATTCTACAACACTAATAATAAACATCTTGCTGTTATCTACTAAAAATACAAAAGACCTGCTGCTTTCATAAAATTCAATAGAAGCAACTATAGCAACTTTTAGTTCACTTCACTAAACTGCTTAGAATCAAATCCTCACTAAGAATGTGCAGATTGTCCAAATTATCTCAGTAAGCAATATCACTCTATGATGAAAAATGAAAATCAAAACATACACAGTAATTAATCAATTAATTAATATATTAACAGCTACTTAACGATAATATAAAAAGAAAGCTGAAAAAAAAGTACTTCAAGCCAGTTGTTGGTGACACAGGTCTATAATCCTAGCTAATCAGGAGACTGAGATCTGAGAATCTCTATCTGAAGCCAGCCTGGGAAGGAAAATATCTGTAAGAGTCTTATCTCCAATTAACCAGTAAAAGCCACAAGTGGAGCTGTGGTTCCACGTGATAGAATGCTGGACTTGAGCAAAAAACAAAAACAAAAAAACCCGGAGATATGATTCCAGGGAAGGAAAGAAAGAAGGAAGGAAGGAAGGAAATAAAGAAAAAAGGGAGGGAGGGAAGGAAGGAGGGAGGGAGGAAGGAAGGAAAAGACTGGGTGTGTGACTCAAGTAGTAGAGTGGATATTGCTTACATGAGTTAGGCTGGATTCAGTATCAAGTAAGCCAGAGAGACAGCGACAGAGACAGAGACACAAAGAAAGATTGGTTATTATTAATTACATAACACTACTTGAAAATTGCTGAGAGTAAATTTTGAGTGTCCTTATAAAAAAGAGAGAAAGAGAAGATGTAGCAACTATGGAAAGGGAGACCTTATACTAAAAATAACCATCTGAAAACCAGGCTCCTAGTGTGACAAAGTGATAGATAGCCTGACTAATAAACACAAGGTCCCAAGTTCAAATTCTAGTACTGCCAAATTAAGACCAGCCAACAACAACAGAAAGATGAATATATGAAGCAGGGTACAAATTATATAGCTTGATTTAGAAAATATAATGCTATGTACTAAAAATATTATTTCACTTATCAACATAAATGAACTCAAAGTAAAAAAAATAATTCAAAAGAGAAGTCATGATAGTTTAAAGCTTTGACTTTCTACTACAAAGGGACCATTAAAGAAATTTCCAAATAATTAACAGAAAAAACAGATAGCAATATGTTTATTGCAATGTTACTTGAAATAGTAAAAAAAAAAAAACAGAAAATAAGGCTATTGTTTACTTGCTGAAGAAAAGATTTTAAAATGCACTTCATATAAATTCTGAAATGTTATGCAGAAGTTAAAACCTAATGAATTATTTCCCACCAATGTGTCAAAAATGGAAAAAAAAGGCAAGCTGAATATTGACAAGATGTGAAGCAACTCAAACATTCAAACACTGAGGTAGAAGGCAAATGGGGACCCAGAATCATGTTCAGAAGACTACATCAATTTGGTTATCAACATGGACATGTAATCTATGACACATTCAGTAGGCAGACACTGTTGTACAGCTGTCCCATAAGAAAAAAAATCTCACTCCTTATTACAAAGATATGCATACTAATGGGACATATGAATAATGGTCTTCAAAACTTTAGAAAACAAACCTGGATGCTTCAAGAATACACATTTTAAACACAATTTTGAAAGAAAATATTTTTATGCTCTGCTTTGATATGATGCTGTGTATACAAATTTTTAAATCACACAAAAATAAAAAGTATAAGAGTGTCTCTAAAGATTAGCATCATAGCAAAGAGGAACAATAGGGTTCAAGATGACAAGACAGTTTTACTATACTCGTGGCACCGTAGTTCTTCAGAGTGAGCTCCAAAGAAATTAAACATGATGTTAACCTGTAAAATTTAGATAGGTAATCATTGTATTCAATATACATGATATAAGAAGTGAAGATGTAACTTGTGGTAGGGACAGGTCAAGGAAAGTGAGGGAAAACAGTGGGAATCGTAACCCCTTTGTACAACTACTTGATGACAATTTAAAAATTAGATATGTGAATGCCTGCTTTATCATTTTCTGTATGCTTAGAATATTTCAAAATGCATGCAGATCAGAAGCTATGAAGTCTAGAATGAAGAGATTTTTAAAGTTATATTCAGTGAAAATCATTCACAACTACTTTGCTGAGATCAGAAGATTAACATATGCTTTATCCAAATCTTAAGCTATCTGGGATGGCTGGTACATATTTACAGATAAAGCCTTTTGTTCTCAATACATTTAATGCCTTTGAACAAATATACATACTATGTATAAAAACAGTATTTCATTATTACAAAACACAAAGTTGGAAGATTTCACAATAACAAAATCATTAAACATTTCAGAGAGCTGAAAGGAAATGATCGTTAGATCATTTTCAGACTATTTTTAATATCTGATCCAAAACCCTCATGCTCTTCCTTAATGCCATTATCCCTGGTTTCCATCAGCATCGAGTATGTAAGTAACATACTCAGTAACTACCTGGGTAGAACTGTAAGCTCCACAAAATTAGATTATAAATGCATCTACTAAGAAAGTTAAGTTATTCCTGGAGTAGTCAGTCCTCAGTCCCAGAAAACACTCTGCATCATTTGCTTGGAAATAACTTCAAAGGCAATTGACTTATTAGTACCTATTGGTACTCCAAATACATTTGAAGATTGCAACGCATTTTGAATTAATAAGATTTGTCTTGGGCAGTTTTTCTTCAAATTCTGATGAGATATGAAGAAAACAAACATAAAAATAACTTTTAACTAGAATTTAAAGATTTTTGTGGTCAACAGCAGCTAAATGCACTTTTATCCTGCATTTAAACATTTGATTTCTTTTTTTCAACTCTGCTTTTATTTTCTGAGAACAGCCATGTAAGGTTTAAGTATTGTTCAGCAGTAGCAAGACATAAACTCAGAAAAGATAGCTGGGAAAGATATAAGGACTATTTTCTTCGACCAATAATAGCTTTTTTGCTAAGAAAAAAAGTATATTATTATGATAGTAGGGAGTATTATATTCCATTTACTTGAATTTTTGTCCTGAATAGATCCAGGTAGTTACGGTGAAAGCTGTAAAACTACAAGGAATTGATATCTTGCCATTCATTAAAAACTTAATCACACAAACATGAGAAATTTTTTAAAGAAATTTTCAACTCATACCTCATATGTGTCAAAACTGACACTTTTCTTTTCAGACATTTTACAAATAAGTTATCTTGTTATGTGTATCCCTTACATCTTCTCAAGCTACCAGTGCCCATCATTCTGCCCTCATATTTTAATAGTAAGGCATTCTTTGAATGACACATTGAAGAAAAGAAACATGTAACTGCATTCTGTGAATTTGTAAAAGAAACACAAATATCTATCAGATCTTCTTTAAAGGATTTATTAACATTCCAAGTAAACTAATATAAAGTCACAGAATACTAAGTAATAATAGCATTTCAGGAATTTCCATGTGACATAGGATCCCACATGTTTCCTGAAATTTAGGACTATGACATTTTCAGAATGATTCTGTGCTTCAGAACATATACATACAATAAACAGCAACATAAATAATTACACAATACTGTGCATTTATATTTAAGACACACAAAATTTGCATGTCTAGATGAATATCCACATATACACATGCAAACATACATTTATTTATACATATATAAGAATTGTAGCCTTAAGTAAATGCCTGCATATGTCAAATTTTTTTCATAGTTGATCATTTAACCTTTACATAATCTTATTAAGGAAATTATTATCACTTATTTCCCACATGCAAAACTTACCCGTAATCAGTATAAATTGTAAGTGGCAGAGCAAACATTTGAACTGGTCTGTCAAATGAAACATGGGGCTCTTTCCTCTACAGTATGCTTAAAATAAGTTTTGGGAAGATGTTAAGCATTGCTTTATGCCTCTTTAACACAGAAATTCATCCTGGCACGAGGAAGAAGTATAGCTAGTTTTTAAAACAAAATCTGATTTTATTCCCAAAAAATCAATATGGCAAAGGAAAAGTTGCTACGAAGATAATTCTTAGTTGAATATGTTCAAAATGTAATTCCTTGGTAATCTGGTCTTTGGCCAAGACAAATCAAAATCATAGATATTTTACAAATGCCAAGTTTTTAGAGAAACAAAAAAAAATAAATGCAACAGCAACAGATGCATTCTCCCTCGACATTTGTGTTGAGCCTAGCTATATCCAGAGCTCAAAAGATAAGGAGGAATGTTACATTTCATTTTTATGAATAATAAATTTCTGGTTTCTCTTAATGTCATCCATCTAAATAATTTTAAGTTCACAACTTGGAAAATTAACCAAATGAAATTATTGAGAATAAGACAAGAAAGTAAGGAAGAGATAAAGGAGTTGGAGAGAGGAAAACAAAAGAAAAGGGGGAGGGGAGAGAAAGATCATCCTGATACTTAAAAAAAAGAAAAGGAAGGAAGGAAGGAAAGAAGGAAAGAGAAAAAGAAAGAAAGAAAAAGAAAAGGAAGGAAGGACGGAAGGAAGGAAGGAAGGAAGGAAGAAAAGAAAGAAAGAAAGGAGGAAAGAGAAAGAAAGAAAGAAAGAAAGAAAGAAAGAAAGAAAGAAAGAAAGAAAGAAAGAAAGAAAGAAAGAAAGAAAAAAGAAAGAAAGAAAGAAAGAAAGAAAGGAAAGAAAGAATAGTATGGCCAGGCACCAGTGACTCAATGTCTGTGTCCCTTGATACTCAGGAGGCTGAGATTTAAGGATCCTGGCTCAAAGCCAGTTCTGTAGAAAGTCCAAGAGATTCAAATCTCAAATTAAAAAAGCCAGAAATGGAGCTATGGCTCCATAGATGGACTGCTAGCTTTGAGCACAAAAGCTAGGAAGAGCTTCCAGGCATTGAGTTCAAGCCCTCAGACTAGCGCGAAAAAGAAAAGTATCTAGCTGGGCGCAGATGGCTCATGTCTGTAATCAGATCTCAGGAGACTTGAGATCTGAGGATCATGGCTGAAAGCCAGCCTGGGCAGGAAAGTGCATGAGAACCTTATCTCCAGATTCATCACCAGAATTAATCACCAGAAAACCGGAAATGGCTCTGTGGCTCAAGCTGTAGTGCTTGCCTTGAGCAGAAGAGCACTGGGACAACACCTACGCCCAGAGTTCAAGTCCTATGACTGAAAAAAAAAAAGTATCTTCATTAAAGAAAGAAGGGAATGTCTTATTTTCATCTTTTTTTTTACAATATCTGACATAAATTTACAAAATTGTGTCCCACATGAAAAATTAAGTGTATCTAAAGATAACAGACAATGGTATAAAGTAAAATAAGTAAGGAAAGAAGGCCAGATGCAGTATTGCATGCCCATAACCCCATCTAGAGTTTAAAGCGAGCCTGGGCTACATAGTGAGACCTTCTCTGATAAAATATTTTAAAAGCATCATGAATAACAACTTAATAAAGATAAGGCGTTCATTATTCACTATTACTGAATGGATATTTTTAATATCGCCTGTAATAAAATTTCATTTTTAAAGTTTGAAATGGAAATATTTATCTTTAAAACAATTTCATTCTAGGTAACTAAACTGACATTAAAATTAACTAAAATTCATATCAACAGAGTGTTTCTTCTACTATGAATCTTAGCACTTTGTTAAAATAAAATACAGTGCTATACAATAACACAAAATATTAGTTTTAAAATTAGATCTTGGGCTAGGTGTGAGGTTTGTATTTATAACAACATTACACATGAGCTAGAGATGGGGAGTATTAAAATTGGAAGCTAACCCTGGCAGTAAGTTACTGAGTCTCCTTTTCAATCAACAAGCCATGAGTGGTACAACAAACCTGTCCACTCAGCCCTGGAGTAGGCATGGAGTTATTCTACTCTGAAAGTCTACCCTGGGCAAACTATGAAACCTAAACAAAACAAAAACAAAACAAAAAGCTCAAGGATTAAGAGTACCTGCCTAGCCATGTTCTGAATTAAAACCCAAGTACTACAAATAAATTCAATACATACACACATTTGTCTTTTTAACTTTGAACAATCATTGTTGATAATTTGAAATGATCTTAACCTGATCTCAGAATTACACTTAACAAAATAATTGAGATTGTCTTTTTAATTGGTTTTACTGTGAATTATACTAGGCATGCCAAAAGGTTTAGAAACAAATATGCACAGCCCAATATTTTGGTCTTAAACAATCATAGTTTCTTTTTCAGAGAAGGTTCAGGTTTACAAGAAGTTTGGCAGAAATCACAATGGGGCTCATATGCAAGCTTCTCCCATCCCAACCCATGTACAGTTTCCACTATTATTAGCAAGTTTATGTTATTACAGTGAGCATTTGGATCGTTGGTGAATCTGTATCAGAACATTATGAAAAATTAAGACTTAGAGTTACAATAGGATTCATTCTTTGTTTGTGTATACTTTACAGGATTTAACAAATTCTAAAGTCATACATCCACCAGTGTAGCGTGATTAATTCACTACACTAACAATCATCTGCACATCTTTCCTTCCCAGTAACTCCCGGAAACAACCTGTCAATTCTACTTGTCTAAATTTTTGTCTTTTTTAGAGTTACAGAATTGGAACTACAGGTTATGTCTCCTTCACTTGAAAATGTGCATTTGAGTACACTAACACAACCACTTTGGAGAGCAGGTTGGAGTTACCTCAGAAAGCTATAAACCTCCCCTATGACCCAGCCATACCACTCCTAGGGATCTACCCCAAGCAACAGGAACCAGGATACAAGGACACATGCACCTCCATGTTCATTGCAGCACTGTTCATAATAGCTAGGATATGGAAACAATCCATATGCCGCACTACAGATGAATGGATTCAAAAATTGTGGTACCGATATACAATGGAATATTATGCAGCCATTAGAAAGGACAAAATAATGGCATTTTCAGGGAAATGGATGGAACTAGTGCAATATTTTGAGCGAGGTAAGCCAAGAGCAAAGAGACAAACATCACATGGTCTCTCTGATATGTGGATGCTAAAGTCAAAATGCAAGGAGATATGACAAAGTAAACAAGACTGGAGAAACAAAGGACTCCCACTCATTTCGTTGTATCATTGCTAAATGACTCCATGTTCTTGACCACATATATGGCATATATATGCACACATCTGAGGGAAACTAGGAAGAGGACACAGAATCAGAGGGAAACAGGGGAAAACATACAACAGAGGGGCCCATCAGCTGCACTGGACATCGATGAAAATGAACTAAGCAACTCAAAGGCAGCGATGGGAGGGAGGGAATGAGAGGGAAAGAGGGAACAGCTTATACTAAGCAAAAGGAAAGAAATAGCCAGGCACTGGTGGCTCATGCCTATAATCCTAGTTACTCAGGAGGCTGAGGTCTAAGGACCATGGTTCAAAGCCAGCCCAAGCAGGAAAGTCTGTGAGATTCTTATCTCCAATTAACCCACAAGAAAACCGGAAGTGGCGCTGTGACTCAAGTGTGGTAGAGTGCTAGCCTTGAGCTGAAGAGCTGAAGGACAGAGCCCAGGCCAAGAGTTCAAGCCCCATGACTGACAAAAATAAAAAATAAAAAAAGGAAAGAAATGCAAATACTACCTGATGTGGAAGAAACAGTTGTATAGTCAAAGCTCATAGAATTCACCAACTTTATAGACCTTGATAATGATCATTTACCTTGTGAAGGTTAAAATGTGTTTGTGACTTTAACCAAGTGTCACTATCTCACAATATTGTGAAATATGTAAAATTTATGTAATCACCTAATCTCAATAAAAAAAAATTTAAAAAGAAAAGAAAATGTACATTTGAGAAAGAAAATGTACATTCTTCAGTGGTTCCACCCCTCCCCTGCCACATACACACATACACATGGCATAATAGCTCATTTCCTTTTATTAGTGAATCATATCCCATTATATGGATGTATCACAGTTTGCTGTCCAGTCACTAAATGATAGTTATCTAGGTTGCTTAACAAAATTAATCTGGTTAAAGCTGCTATAAATAGGAATGGTTACATAGCTCTGTGGTAGAATGAGTGCTTTGCCCTAGATTCAATCCCTAGCACAATGAAAAAAGGCAGAAGGGCGTAGTGGCAATGAATATTCTTGTGTAAAGTTTTGCGCAGATTTCAGTTTTTAACTAATGTGAGTGCAAATATTGGCATGCAGTTCCTGAATTCAATGTTAAAATTATGTTCAAGTTTATTAACAAACTGTTTTCCACAATAGAGTATTGTTCTACATTCTCACCAGCAATGGAAGAGAATCTTCACTGTTTTACACTTTCATCATTGTTTAATGTGAGCAGTGGTAGGCCTTTCTAATAGGTCCATCGTTGAACCTGATTTTTTAATATACACTTTCTTATTGGTATACAATATTAAGTTTTTATATGCTTATTTATATGCTTCCTTGTGTGGATTTAGAGGTCTTGTCCATTTTTAACTATATTATATTTTCTGAGTATTGAGTTTAAGAATTCTTTATTTTGAATGTAAATCCTTTATCAGATACATGTTTAATAAATATTTTCTCTCTGTCAGTACCCTATCTGCTCTTTTTTTAATGATAATATTCTTAGGGCTGAAGTTTTTACATATTAATAAAATCCAATTTGTCATTTTTTCCCCATAGATCATGCTTTTGGTGTTGTATCCAAAGTATCATCACCAAACCCAAAGATACTTTGATTCTCCTTTACATTTTTCCTCCAATTTTACATTTAGTTCTATGATCCATTGTCAGTTCATTTTTGTCAAAGGTAAAAGGTCTGTGCCTAGATCCACTTTTTTTTTTAACATGTTGTAGCTAATGTTCCATTTGTTGAAAAGACGGTCCTTTCTCCACTGAATTGCCTTTGCTCTTTTGTCAAAGATAAGTTGACTATGCTTGTGTGAGTCTATTTCAGAGCTGTCTATTCTGTTCCAGTGATGTATGTGTCTATTCTTTCAACAATGCCACATTATCTTGATTACTGTAGCTTTATATTAAGTCTTGAATTTAGGGAGTGTCAGTCCTCTGACTTTATTCTTCTTCAGTATTGTGTTGGCTATTCGGGGTCTTTTGCCTTTTCATATAAACTAAAGAACCAGTTTGTCACTGTTCACAAAAGAAACTGCCGGGATTTTGACTAAGATTGTGTGGAATCTATGAATTAAGTTAGGAAGAACTGACATCTTAAAAGTATTGAGTCCATCTACCCAGTGGTACCTAATATCTCTCCATTTATTAAGAATATCTTTGATTAGAGTTTTGTTGATAACTCTAACACTGGTCTTATACATTTTTTGTTAGATTTATAATTGAGTATTCATTTTTGGTTCCCCTATAAATTATGACATGCTATTAATTTCAAATCTCAGTTGTTCACTGATGGCATACTGGAATAATGGCTTACTTTTGGATACTAATCTTGTGTTCTGCTTCCACTGATGAGCACAAGTCTAATATGATAAAAAAATTTCTTTCAGTATGCATAGTTTACACTAAATGTTTAGTTTTTCTCTAAATTATAATTGCAGATGTTCATGCCTGACCATAGTCTTTTAGTAGACCACCAGAATTTAATCATTTTCTATAATCACATATCTGTTTCAGAGATTTTTTGTTATTGGTTCTTTGGAATTTTCTATGTAAACACCGTGCTATTTCTTTATTCCTAATTAGAGTGACTTTTCATGCCCCCCCTCTCTCTTTCTGTCATGGAGTTTGACCTAAGGATCTGGACACTGTCCTTGAGCTTTTTTTCCTCAAGGCTGACATTCTACCACTTTGAGCCAGAGCTCCCACTTTTGGTTTTCAGGTAGTAAATTGGAAATAAGAGTCCCATGCACTTTACTGTCTTGGCTAGCTTTGAACCACGATGTTCAGAACTTAGCCTCCTGAGTAGCTAGAATTATAGGTGTGAGCCACCAGCACCCAGCATCTTTTCTTCTCTTTCTTACATAAGCTAAGCTGTCTGGTATGATTGATGTTAACTTGAAATGGTGTTTCTTATCTTAGTAAAAACAAATCTCATTACTGATTAATGGTTTTTACCATTAAGCAAACATCCATGCAAAAAAACTACTTGGGTTAGCAAAGAGACTATTCTCAGAATAGCAGAGCCTTCTGGAACCCCCAACTTAATTTACCACCTAACTATCTTAACTAAAATCTTAATTTTGTTGTAATTACTTTTATATTTATAAACAATATAGTATAATTTTGAGGCTATATACAAAACTGATCAAATAGGATCTTTTGATGTCTAGGATTTTTCATCAACATTACATTCTGATATTTTGCTACATTATTGTTGCTATGTTCATTTCCATTGCTGCCAAGTACAGGATCTGCACTGTTTTTATGATGAGTGACATATTTTCCAATCTTTCAACACCCTCAAGCAATAACAAGGAGGTCCCTAGTGACTCATCAAATTTAAAGAACATTATAAAATTTAATCTCACTTTTCAATAATAAAAGTTATATTTTAGCAAGGAACCAATGGCTTACACTTACCATTCTAGCTACTCCGGAGGCTGAGATCTAATAGTTGTGGTTTAAAGGCAGCCTGGGCTTTAAAAGTCTGTGAGATTCTATTGCCAATGAACCAGCCAAGATGCTGGCTGGAGATCCAATATTAAAGTCTCTTTAAGTACATAATTCTTAGTTACAATGATAGATAGAATTGGACATAGTGTGTAGTGGCTATACCAAATTATATTAAAGAAAGATGAAACTAGATATTATAGAGATCGCTTAATATAAAACACTGATCACTTTGTCAATACAAACATTATATTCAAAGCCTGTAAATATTTTTTGTAACAATTCTGGGAAAAAATGAGGAAAATATAATTTGATATATTTAATCATAAAACATTTTAATTGATTTCTCTTGTATCATTTGGACTTTAAAAATTCGAAAAAATTTCTATCATTGAACTCTTTCATTAATAATGTGGAAAGATAGCTCATTATTAAGCAAAAATCAAATGACTGGCATTTAAACCAGAATCAAGTACCAGGCATTAAAAGGACATACTAGGCAACTTTCCAAAGAAAAATGGTGACAAAGAGGAAGGAAGGAATCACCTCACAAATAACTTTCCTCAAATTCCTACCTACCAACTTCTAGATAAGAAATTGGATTTCTTGTTTCTACATGATGATTAACTCTATCTTTTAAGTTTTTCCTAACAGATAGGGAACAGTCCTTCCATGACATTAAGCTGACAAAATTGATGTATTTTTATAGTACATTATAGATACAGAGTCGGTCCAATTCAATTTCACTATGCAAAGTGAAAAAAGGACTTAAGAACTGTCTTGCTGGGTTGGTAGATTTAAATAGACATAGATAGTCTCATTCTCAGTTATGAAAAAAATGTTTAAAAAATAAGGAATCAAATTTTAGGGTAAAAAGACTAAGCACCATTGTGGATATCAAATGACTCTGCTTTCATTGCATCAGGACCACCCAACGTTATCAGCAGTGCTTCAACAGAAAATATAATTGGAAGTAACCACTTTGTACAAAATATTACTCTAAGACATCACCCAGATCAGTTAGTAAAATTTCAAATAATCTCAAGATCAACTACTTATTTTGTAGAGAAAAAAAGATTTAACAAAAATGTATAAAGCTTAAAAAAAAGAAACAAAATGTAAAACAAAAATTTCTACAAAAACCTGAATAGAAGAAAATCTGAGGGACAGAAGATAGAGAGTGCTGATGACTTACATTTGGATCATTAGAATTCTCTCTCCCAGGACTGAGGAGTCTTCTTTATGTTGATAAGGCTCCTTTCTCTCCTTTCTTCTTCTTTCAGAATATGTCAGAACAAAACATCAATAGATGTCTATTATGAATTTGATCTAGGGAGGGAAATCATAGTTTAAGTCAATTATTATGGAATGTATGTAACTATGTTTCTTAATGTGTTGAGACATAGAACACCCTATGATTTTCTACTGGATCCAAGGTGAACACAAATATAGGAATTGTCTTGTTGAACATTAAAATAAATAAATAAATAACTTAATATTTTAGTACCTCTTAAAGAAACCCATCTATGTTCCTTCTCATTTTTATGTCTCAGTATAGCTAAAGAAAATTAATATTCAAATTCCAAATGACTGGAAAAGCCTACTCAAATTTATTTCTAAATAATTTTGCAAATCCGTGAGTTTGAATGGCCTGGCAGAGACGATTAAGTATTAAATATTTTTACCCATTCATTTTAATGTCTTAGGGGTGAAAGAATTACAGGATGATTAGAAAAAGTGTAAAAGAAAATAATTTTTAAAAAACCAATGGAATAATAAAGACAGACAACTTTCAGAGCAAGAGCCGAACAGACAGACGTAGAACAGAGTCTGTAAAATCTGTAATGGTTTAAAAGATTTTTTTAAATGTAGAGGTTTTGAAACTGCTGTTGAGTCAAGACATAATCGGAAAATGATAACACATGACCTGGATATTTTCCAAATCTGTTTCATCTTAATTCTGCAACAAATTTTATCAGGGACTAAAACACAGTATATTCTACTTTTCTTTACAAAAGTATAGAATTATGATCTATGAGTATCTGACCTTTTTTTGGCATGAACATTCATAAAATTGAGATGTCTTGTATATTTTTTTCAAATTGTAGGTTTCTGATAATGGCTATTTTTATCTCTTTAAAATTAAATATTAAGCCTGGGTCCAATGGCTCATGCTCCTAATCCCAGCTATGTGGAAGGTGAAGATTAGGAATTGAAAAATAGAACGTTCAAGTTTAGTTTAAGTCATGGGGGTGCAGTTGGGAGGAAAAGATGGGGTGTTTAGAGAGATCTTCATCTCAACAATAAGCTCACACATACCTGTGAGGCCATCCATGATAAAGGAGGTCTAGGAAGGAGACTCACAGGCAAAATGTGAGACCTATGTGAAAGTTAATTAAAGCAAAGAAGGTTTGGGGGCAGAGACTCAAGTGGAACAGCAGCTGCCTAGCAAGCATGAGTACTGAGTTCAATCCCAAAGAATTACAAAACACAGGAAGAATGAAATTGGATAAGTATCTTTAACTCATATCCGGTGCCATTTTCTAAAATGACTCATATTCTGTTCTATTAAATATTAAGCTACAATGTAAAGGGGAACGAAACTAAAAATAAAATACACATTCACTGGAAAATGTAATGATGGCACTTTAAACTCTGTGTTCAGAAATGCAACACATTGCATGGATATTGTTTCTTAGATACAGCATAAAAACGAAAACAGTAAGCAAATGTAGTGAACCAATATCTACAGCAGAAAAGTTAAATATAAAATCTAAAATGGAGGGCTGGGAAGGTGGCTCAGTGGTAGAGCGCTTGCCTTGCATGCCTGAGGCCCTGGGTTCAAATCCTCAGCACCACATAAGCAAAAAGAAAAAAGCCGGAAGTGGTGCTGTGGCTCAAGTGGTAGAGTGCTAGCCTTGAGCTGAAGAGCTGAGGGACAGCGCCAGGCCCAGAGCTCAGGCCCCATGACTGGCAAAAAAAAAAACTAAAATGGATGAGTACCATGAGGTACCATTTTAAACCATTTTCCAGATCATGAATTATTCCTTGTATAAAAACCCTTTCAATCTGAACCAATGTAAGCAGAGTCATTTACCTGGTGAAAATAAAACTTTTTTTTTGTTAAATTCCCAAAATTAAAGGTACTGAGGAATAAAATTCCAGGTTAGATTTAGGATGATAGAACAATAGTTTGGTTTTTCCAAAGATTCAACTAATCTAGCCTAATTTAAAAGACTCTCAACACTTATCAACATGAACTTTCTTAGAGTCCAGGTGATTTTCTTTTCCATTCTAGACTCTAGAAATATTTAGGTCAATGCTGGTCAATGTACTTCTTTGGAGGAAGTGATTGGGACTGTCAAAAGATATAGGATTGGCATTGGTGAGCAATATGGATTGTTATTGTGGACTGAACACACTTTTTGTAGTCATACCTGTGGTAATTCATACTTAAAAGACATGTCAGATGAATACGTCAGACGCCTCACAGCCTGAGTGGGGTTAAAATTACACTTAGATATGAAAATGTATTATTTTTTGTGATAAAGACCAAATTCTACCCAGACACACAGTATGTGTATGCATGTAAGTGTATGTGTGTGGGGGAGAAAATTATATATTGTCTAATCTCTTGATTGAACTTTTTTAAGAAAGCAAACTCTTAAAAATTCAAATGCAACACTGACCCAAAAATATTCAGCAAACAATACATAAAAATATTAAGTTGAGTCTTCAAAAGCTATACTATTTCCACGGGTGCCTTGTTGCATCATCTAGACATTTTGCTTGCCGATGATCTTAGCTACATTAGTCCTCTCATTCTCAGCTGGTACTATGTGTGAATCAGGTTCATTTCACTATCCCTGGACCTCAGCTTTATATCTAGTGGCAATTTCAGAGGCTTCAGCCTCCTTACTTGCCTCTCATTAGTTTTCCAAGATTAAACTTTAATCTTCTCTCTATGTGTACTATTTCTCCTATCAAAAACTATTGATAGGATTTGACACTTAAATGACCTCTAAAGACTCTCCAGCTAAAGGCTTGTTTGTAGCCTGCAGAGGTGGCAAAACATATAGGAGGTGGAGCTAGGCTATGACCTAATGACAAGGATTAGGATCTTACTTTCTCTCTCTCTCTCCCTCTCTCTCTCTCTCTCTTTCTCTCTCTCTCTCTCTCACACACACATACACAGTTGCTGTTACTTTTGTTGTTTGTACTTTTGTTTGTTGCTTTTTGCTTTTATGTCTTTGATTCCCAAGTGCAGTAAGAAAATAACTCCTTTACCATGTTCTGCCAGGATCCACTGCTACACTACAGGTCAAAAAGACAAAGCCAAACCTCAGCACCTATAAAATTGTGAGCCCAAATAAACATGCTTTCCTATTGTTTATATCAGGCATTTTGTCACAGCAACACAAAAGTGACCAACACTATTCCCAAATGTTTTTACCCATTTCACACCTCTCCCCTGACCTGCAGATTAAAAGCAGCTCTGGGATGTACTATCTGCTACCCAGCCCCCCTCTGACATATTGACCATCAGATATCACAACACAACCAGTACACACTGGGTGTTCTGAAATGCAAATATAATAGTTTTCTTTATCAGATATGGGGCCAAGTAAGTCCTGCAGAAAATGCAAAGGTAATAGACCACAAGGGGTGAAATAAAGTCACCAAATTATCAGTTATCTACAATTCCTTACCGTTTTCCTTCCTAACCTATAGAAACTGATGGTTGTAGTGGTTAGGTTTCAAGACAAACATGACTGAAAATACTGGTACCATAAATATCAAAGAGTCATCAGAGTCACAACATAAAATATCCAATGATAAAAGAATAAATCAGTCTAAGTGCAAGTCTTCTTTAAAGATGGTAAAGTCTTTAAAGGGGCAATTTTAAACCTATCAGATTACCATATCAGCTTTGTAAAAAATACAGGTGTAGTCTTGTCAGATATGAATTTTCAGGAAAGGCTGTCAAAATCACCTTATGTGTGTCTGTGCACACAGAGGTAATCATGTCAAATATGAAGACAGACATAAATCTAATATTTAAGTTTGAACAACTAATTTTATATTAAAAATGTAAATGGTTTCAGGCTCCATGCTTCACATGTAATTCCAGTTATTTGGGAGAGCGAAATCAATAGCATCAAGGTTCTAGGTACACTGAGAAAACAAATTAACAAGATCTCATCTGTACTAATAGTTGAGCATGGAGCTATATATCTGTCAACCAAGTTTTGTGGGAAGTGTAATTAGGCCTATGAACCAAGCTTATTTGGACAAAAATGCAAGAATCAATCTTTTAAAAATAACTGAAGCAAAAGGATCTGTAGGCCTGGCTAGCCGTAGACTACATACCTAGCAAGATCAAAGTTCTAAGTTCAAACCCAGAAGTATTAAAATAATGATGATGAAAATGATAATGGTGATAATGATGAGCAACAAAGAGATAAAGACTATCCCTTTTGACATCAGGATTACAGGGATAGCTAGGGACCTAACCACCATGTAAAGAATGTGATTTTTAAAGGATTCTAGCTTGAATTCTTATTCAGACCAAGAAAAACAATGTTGGCTACCCTTTTACATTTTAAGAAATATTTGCTGTTTAGCTATTTAGTTTATTATCCTACGTTGTAAATGCTGCCTTCCATCCTCTCTTGCTCAGTTCCTAATCTCCTACTGCCTCTTAAACATCTTCTCTTGAATATTCTGGCTCAAACGTTTATGCAAATTAGCCATGTTTCATCTATCTTCAGAATGTAATCTCAAGCCTCAAAACTCAAATTTTCTTCAGTAGATACCAAAGAATACCACGTCTCTGCAGGCATATTAAAAATAAGTGTCTTTCTTCTATTTGGGTAATGATTGTCTTTTTACTCCCAATAACAATTTCAAATTCATAGCCCTCACACACTTCAAGTGTCTTCAAACATTATCTGATTATTATTTTGTAGAACATATAGGACCTAACAAGGCTTTCCAAACACATGTTTTATAGTCTGTTAAACTGGCATAGAGAGAGAGGGGAAATATATTAATGTCTAAATGAGTACATACAATGTAAAATCGTGCAAATATTTCCCTGGTGCCTTTTCTAACAAATAAATAATTGAATGTTGTTAAAGAAGGAGGAGGAGGAGGAGGAGGCAGCGGAGGAGGAGGAGGAAGAGGAGGAGGAGGAAGAGGAGGAGGAGTGGGTGGTGGAGGAGCTGCTGCTGAATAT